>NC_071635.1:17019677-17272177 GCF_014839835.1 Dryobates pubescens
CCCAGCCCCTTCACACATCCAATCCTCAGCCCCTTCCCCCCTCCAAGTCCCCCCTTTCCACCCTGCTTTCTGTGCAACCTGGCAGGAACTCCAAGTCTCCCCCAGTGGTATGAGTCCAACCCCATGGTTCAGGCTGGAAGAGAGGCCCCAGGCTCCAGCTCCCGAGCAATTAGGGAGCTGTTAAGCAGCCATTAGCAACCTCACCATAAAGTGCTTGGATGCCTCGCAGCTGTCTGAAGAGCTCCTCCACTCTGCTGGGTAAGCCATAGAAAGGTCCCCGGTCGGCAGAAGGAGCCTCGAAGGCTTTCCTGGCCACACAAAGCTCTTTGGACAGCACAGCCTCCTGCAGCTGCTTGGTCTTGGAAGGCTGCAGAGTCTGGGCCTTGGCATTTCCACTCAGGGCACTTTTCAGGTGGGCTTGGAGGCTCTCAGTGTTAACTGAGCCACCCTTGGAGTCCGAGGGCAAGGCAGGAGGCTGGCTCCTGTCTTCGGCAGCAGGACAAGAAGAGGAGGATGGAGTCCTGGTTTTGGCCAAGGAAGGACTGCCACACTTGCTCCTCCTGCCTGGGGCTGGAGGTGCTCCAGGAGCAGGAGGAGGCTCCTTGAGCTGCTCAAAATACAAAAGCTGGGACGATGGCAGATCATCCAAAGCAGCTTCAGAGGCCTCCTGCCTGCCAGCCGGCAGGGCACCTTCCCCCAGCTCCAAAGCATCCTCCTGGCCAGCCCCAAGGCCTGCAGGGGTTTCTGGGGCACAGGGATGATCTTCCTGCTCAGTTCCTGGCTGAAGGAGGATGTCTTCAGCTGCCTGAAAGCCCTCACCCTTATCCTGCAGGGACTTGTGCCCGAGGTCATCCCCTCGTGCCAGCCAAGAGTGGCTGCCACAGGAGCCATCGTAGTCACCAAAGAGATCCTCCTCACTGTCATTGCTGTGCTGTGAAAGGGTGGCAGGGAGGGTTGGCAGTGCCAGGGAGAGCACCCACAGCACTGGGAAAGGGTGGCAGGGAGGGTTGGCAGTGCCAGGGAGAGCACCCACAGCACTGGGAAAGGGTGGCAGGGAGGGTTGGCAGTGCCAGGGAACAGCAGGGCAGGGGCAGCACCCACAGCACTGGGAAAGGGTGGCAGGGAGGGTTGGCAGTGCCAGGGAACAGCAGGAGAGGGGCAGGAGAGGGGCAGGACACGGGCAGGATAGGGGGCAGGACAAGGGGCAGGATCCACAGCACTGTGAAAGGGTAACAGCAAGGGCTAGCAGTGCCAGGGCACAGCAGCAGAGGGGCAGGACAAGGGGCAGGACCCCCGCACCGCGCAGCGGTGACGGCGATGGCTCTCTGGCAGCCGCAGCCCAGCCGCCTCCCCTCTGCCCCCAGCAAGGCTCACCCCGAGCGCCGCCCCACGCGGGCTCGGACCGGGCCAAGCCACCCTCCCGGGGGCCCCGCTGGTCGCCGCCCAACCCCCAGAAGCCGTTCCCGTACCGGCAGCTCCGCCGGGGGCTCCTCGCCGCCGGGGCTGGGTCTCTTGCGAGGCAGGGGCGAGCAGGCGGCGCCGGGCGGCGGCGCGGCGCGGCTCCGCTTGCGGGCGGCGCCGGGGCGGCTCTTCCTCCGCACGGCCAGGCCGTCCTCCGCCATCAGCGCCGCGGCGGGCAGCCGAGCGGGGCTAGGGGTCTCCGGCCCCCGAGCGGGGAGCGGCAGGGCCGCGGCAGCCCCGGCCCGGGGAACATCTCCGCCCTGGGCACGGCCGAAACCCACCGGCGGCCGCCCGCCGCCACCATCCCTTCCGCCAATCGGCTGCGAGAGGGAAGGGGCGGCACCGAGCGGCGACCAATCGCCTGCCTCCAGTGGGCCAGGCCGACACCCCATTGGCCAGAACGCGGCGTTTGTGCTGGAGGTGAGGGCGCGGGCGGAAGTGACGTCGAAGATAGGCGACGCCGCAGCCGGCACCATGGCAGCGCGAGCCGTGGCGGCGGGGAGGTCCTGGCGGAGGCTGCAGCCCGGTGCGTGCCGCGCCCCTGCCCCCCGCTTCCCCCTCGGCCCCGGGGCGTGCCGCGCCCCTGCCCCCCGCTTCCCCCTCGGCCCCGGGGCGTGCGGCGCCCCTGCCCCCCGCTTCCCTCTCGGCTCCGTTGCGTGCCGCGCCCCTGCCCCCCGCTTCCCCCTCGGCCCCGGGGCGTGCGGCGCCCCTGCCCCCCGCTTCCCCCTCGGCCCCGGGGCGTGCGGCGCCCCTGCCCCCCGCTTCCCCCTCGGCCCCGGGGCGTGCGGCGCCCCTGCCCCCCCGCTTCCCCCTCGGCCCCGGGGCGTGCGGCGCCCCTGCCCCCCGCTTCCCTCTCGCCCCCGGGGCGTGCGGCGCCCCTGCCCCCCGCTTCCCTCTCGGCCCCGGGGCGTGCGGCGCCCCTGCCCCCCGCTTCCCTCTCGGCCCCGGTGCGTGCGGCGCCCCTGCCCCCCGGTTCTCTCTCGCCCCCGGTGCGTGCGGCGCCCCTGCCCCCCGGTTCTCTCTCGCCCCCGAGGCGTGCTGCACCCCTTCCCCCCGGTCCCCACTCTTCCCCTTTCCCCGTCCGAGGCGCGCTGCCCTCTTTTCCCTCTTTTCCCCGCCGTCCTTCTCGGCTTTCTGAGGACGGGAGGTGGCGGTGGCAGAGCGGTAGAGGCGCAGGGGGTGTGGGGTGCCGCTGTTGCCGCTCCCTCCCGCCCCGTCGCCGCTAACCCTCCGCTCCTTCCCTTGCAGCGGCTCTGTGGGAGCGGCCGTGCCGCTTCCAGCACCTGCCGACCGAGCACTCCGACCAGGTGAGGGTCCCTTGGTGAGCCCCCTGTTCTCTGCCGGCCCGCGGCTCAGTGCTGCCCGAACTGGGAGGAGCTCATCTTAGGCTTTCAAGGCTCTGGTTGGGTCTGGGTGCAGCTGTGGCTCATGAAATAACAGCAACTGAGTGCTCGGTGTGAGACTGTGCCCTGGTGAGACCTAACCTGCAGTACTGTGTGCAGACATGGAGCCCTCAGCAAAGGAAAGACATGGAACTGACGGACTCCTGTCAATCCCTGACACCCTCATGGGCAACCTGTGCCAGTCTCTCATCATCCCCATAAGGAACAACTTCTTCTTCACATCCCATCTCCATCTCCCCACTTCTAGTTCTGCTCCATCCCCCCTAGTCCTGTCCCTCCCTCACCCCTTCCAAAGTTCCTCCCCAGCTTGCTTGCAGCCCCCTGCAGCTCCTGCAAGGCCACCAGAAGGTCTCCTGGGAGCCTTCTCCTCTGCAGCCTGCACAACCCCAACTCTCTCAGGCTGTGCTCAGAGCAGCTCCAGCCCTCTGCTCCTCCTCCTGGCCCTGCTCTGGACACCTTCCAGCCCCTCCAGAGCCTTCCTGGCACAGAGGCTGCAGAGCTGGCTCCAGAGCTGCAGCTGTGGGCTCAGCAGAGTGGAGCAGAGGGGCAGAATCCCCTCCCTGGCCCTGCTGGCCACACTTCTCTTGCTGCAGTCCAGGCTCTGCTTGGCTCTCTGGGCTGCAAGTGCTCCCTGCTGGCTCCTGCTGAGCTTCTCCTCCCCCAGCACCCCCAAGGGTTTTTCTTCAAGGCTGCTCTGCAGCCAGTCCCTGCCCAGCCTACATCAGTGCCTACAACCGCCCCAGATCACCCCCAGGCCGTTGTTGTCAAGCTCACAGCTGTCCATTGCCATTGCAGCCTATCCAAATGGAGAACCCCTACAAAGAGCCTCCCAAGAGATGTGTCTTGTGTGGCATAGAGGTGGACTACAAGAACGTGCAGGTGAGAAGTGCTCAGCTGACAGCGAGTGAGGCGGGTGTGTGCGAGGGGAGCGGGCGTGGGCGAGGGGGGCATGTGAGGCAGGCGGGTGTGTGCGAGGCGGGCGTGTGGACAATGGGTGGGCGTGTGCGGGGCGGGCGTGCTGACAATGGGCGGGTGTGTGGCCAATGAGCAGGCGTGTGAGAGGCGGGCGTGTGCGAGGCGGACGTGTGGACAGTGAGTGGGCGTGTGCGAGGTGGGCATGTGCGAGGCGGGCGTGCGGACAATGGGCAGGCGTGCGGACAATGGGCGGGCGTGTGCGAGGCGGGCGTGTGGACAATGGGCGGGCGTGTGGACAATGGGCGGGCGTGTGGACAATGGGCGGGCGTGTGGACAATGGGCAGGCTTGTTCACAATGGGCGGGTGTATGCGAGGCGGGCCTGTGGACAATGGGCGGGCGTGTGGACAATGAGCAGGCGTGTGCGATGTGGGCGTGGGGACAATGGGTGGGCGTGTGCAAGGTGGGCATGTGCAAGGCAGGCGGGCGTGTGGACAGTGGGCGGGCATGTGGACAATGGGTGGGCGTGTGCGAGGCGGGCGTGTGGACAATGGGCGGGTGTGTGCGAGGCGGGCGTGGGGACAATGGGCGGGCGTGTGTGAGGCGGGCGTGTGGGCAATGAGCAGGCGTGTGCGAGGCGGGTGTGTGGACACTGAGCGAGCATGCACGTGGTGGGTGTGTGAGGCAGCCTGGGCGGTGTGGCAGGCTGGTATGGGTTGAGCTAGGCAGGGGGTGTCAGTTCGGCAGGCGCTGGGCTGAGGTAGGCAGGAGGGGGCAGGCAGGAGGGCTGAGGCAGGCAGGCAGGAGGGGGCAGGCAGGCAGGAGTGCTGAGGCAGGCAGGCTGAGGCAGGCAGGCAGGCAGGCTGAGGCAGGCAGGCAGGAGGGCTGAGGCAGGAGGGCTGAGGCAGGCAGGCAGGAGGGGGCAGGCAGGCAGGAGGGCTGAGGCAGGCAGGCAGGAGGGGGCAGGCAGGCAGGAGGGCTGAGGCAGGCAGGCGCTGGTCTGAGTCAGGTTTGCTCTCTCCCCCAGCTGCTGTCGCAGTTTGTGTCTCCTCACACCGGCCGCATCTTCGGCAGGCACATCACAGGTAGGGGAACTGCTGCCCCCTGCCCGCCCCCCCGGCTGCCTCAGCAGCACTGTGGCCAAGCACATTGATGCCAGCTGCAAACCCTCCCCCAGGCCTTGTGCTCCCCTGGGGCGCTGCACCAGGCCTGGCAATGGGCGTGGGTGCCCTGGGGGTGTGCCGGAGTGGTGGAGCTGTGGGGGTCGGGAAAGGCCTCCAGGAGCATCCAGTCCAAGCTCCAGCCCAGCCCCCACCCTGGCCCCGGGTGCCATGGCCACAGCTTGCTGCAGCACCTCCAGACATGAGGACTCCTCCACCTCCCTGGGCAGCCTCTGCCAGTCCCTGACCACTCTGGCAGCAGAGAAATTCTTCCTCTTGTCCAACCTGACCCTCCCCTGGCACAAGTTCAGGACATTGCCTCTGGTTCTCTCACCTGAGACTGGGGGAGCAGAGCCCAACCCCCCCTGGCTGCAGCCTCCTCTCAGGGAGCTGCAGAGAGCAAGGAGGTCTCCCTCAGCCTCCTCTGCTCCACACTCCCCCCCCCCCGCTCCCTCAGCTGCTCCTCCCCAGCCCTCTTCCCCAGACCCTTCCCCACCTTTCCTGCCCTTCCCTGGCCCTGCTCCAGCTCCTCAAGCTCCTTCTGGCAGCCAGGAGCCCAAAGCTGAGCCCAGCCCTCAAGCTGTGGCCTCCCCAGTGCTGAGCCCAGGGGCACAATCCCTGCCCTGCTCCTGCTGCCCACACCACTGCTGCTCCAGCCCAGGCTGCTGCTGCCCTCCTTGCCCCCCTGCCCACCCCCTGCCTCCTCTCCAGCTGCTGCCACCCAGCACCCCCAGGGCTTGCTCTGCTGCCCACTTTCCAGCCCCTCTGCCCCCAGCCTGCAGCCTTCCTGGGGTGGCTGTGCCCCAGGCTCAGGCCCCAGCCCTTGGCCTTGTTGAGCCCTGTCCCATCCCCGCTTGAAGCAGGTTGGTTTCCTAGAGCCTCAGCACTTCCCAGGGTCAGCCTCTGCTGGCTTGGTGGTGGTTTGAGACCGAAAATGCTTTCCCCTCCTCCAGGTTTGTGTGACAAGAAGCAGAGGCAGATCTCCAAAGCCATCAAGAGAGCTCAGCTGCTGGGTAAGGATGAGTTCTCCGGGGGGGGTTGTCCCTCAACCTCCTTTCCTCTTGGCAAACCCCAACTCTGCATCCCCCCTCCCTGGTTTTTGTTCCTCCCAGGGTTTATGCCAGTGATGTACAAGAGCCCTTCCTTCCTCACAGACCCCAAGCTCTTTGACATCAAGTACCCTGAGTAGCAGGGGGCACAGGGACAATAAACTGTTGGCCTGGCACTGCAAGTGTGGTTTAATCCCTGCCTGGCTGCTGAGAGGCTCTCAGCTGCTGCTCTCTCAAGTCTCCAACCAGCTGGAGGGAGCAGCTGCAAAGCTGCACTGTGACTCTTCCCCCGCTGCAGTGCAGCCCAGGGCTGTGCAGGAGGTTGGTTCCTGCCCTGCAGAAGCAGCAGCCCCCAGCCTGCTCTGCCCTGCAAAGCTGCACTGTGACTCTTCCCCTGCTGCAGTGCAGCCCAGGGCTGTGCAGGAGGTTGGTTCCTGCCCTGCAGAAGCAGCAGCCCCCAGCCTGCTCTGCCCTGCAAAGCTGCCCTGTGACTCTTCCCCCGCTGCAGTGCAGCCCAGGGCTGTGCAGGAGGTTGGTTCCTGCCCTGCAGAAGCAGCAGCCCCCAGCCTGCTCTGCCCTGCAAAGCTGCACTGTGATTTCTCCCCCTGCAGAGCAGCCCAGGGCTGTGTGGGGAGGATCTGCTGCTCCAGTCCAGCTCCTGGTGCCAAGTCCCTTGGGCAGGTGGGGGCCAGGTCAGAAGGTAGGAGACTGTGAGTGCTCATTTGTGTCCCTGCCTTTCTCCAGCCCCTCCTCATCTGTTTCAGTGCTGCTGAGGATCAGGTTCCTCTCCTGGGCAGCGTGCTCTGGGGCAGGCAGCAGGCTGCGCTGCAGCTGCAGGGCTCTGCACTTCTTGAAGGCCTTGGCCCCTCCTGTGCTCCCTCTGCCTTTGCGCTTGCTCAGGGCTCTTGCTTCCGCTTC
Source organism: Dryobates pubescens (assembly GCF_014839835.1). Lineage (NCBI taxonomy): Eukaryota > Metazoa > Chordata > Aves > Piciformes > Picidae > Dryobates > Dryobates pubescens. The sequence goes on from NC_071635.1 coordinate 17,026,582, forward strand.
AGGGCACTCTCTGTGCTCCACCAGGAGGGTCAGCTGCTCCCTGACCTTGATGTTGTGGTCAGTGGTGCAGCAGTTCCTGGCCAGCTGGTGGCCCTTGAAGGACACCAGGCAGGTCTGAAGGCCAGAATTGGGGAAGAAGGTTTGCAGGGCCTGGCACAGGAGAACGTTCTCCACTGGCTCCGCTGGGGCCTCTCTGTCTCCTCCTGGGGGGAAAGAAGAGCTGGACGTGAGTCCCTGTTGCACAGGCCATGGATGGGGTTGGGTTGGAAGGGACCCCAAAGCTCAGCCAGCTCCAGCCCCCTGCCATGGGCAGGGACACCTCCCCCCAGCCCCAGGCTGCTCAAGGCCTCATCCAGCCTGGTCCTGTGCAGCTCTGGCCTCGCCTCTACAATGCTGACTCCATCCCTGGGTCAGGACAGAGTCATCAGGGTTGGAAAAAGACCTCTAAGGTCCTCCAGGCCAAGCCTCTACCCAACACCCCCATGACCAGCAGGCCATGGCCTCAGCTGGGAAGTCCTTCCTGAGCTGGATGTCCTTCCTGAGAGTCATGGAACCATGGAATGGGTTGGGGGGAAGGGAGCTCAGAGCTCAGCCAGCCCCAGCCCCCTGCCATGGGCAGGGACAGCTCCCCCCAGCCCCAGCCTGCTCAGGGCCTCATCCAGCCTAGCCCTCAACCCCTCCAGGCAGGAGGCAGCCACAGCCTCCCTGGGCAGCCTGTGCCAGAGTCTCCCCAGCCTCACTCTCAAGGATCTCTTCCTCCTCTCCACTCTCAGTCTCACCTCTCCCAGCTCCAAGCCGTTGTTCCTCAGCCTGGCACTCCCAGCCCTTGCCCAGAGTCCCTCCCCAGCTCTCCTGGAGCCCTTCAGGCACTGGGAGGCCGCTCTGAGGTCTCCCTGGAGCCCCAGCCCTCACAGCTCTGCCACTCACACCACCACGCTGGTGAGGTTCAGGAGCAGTTTGTGCCAGTGGCAAGGGAAAGCCCTTTGGGAGCCTCCCCAGGCCTGGCACTGCCCTTGTGGAGCTCACCTGGAGCCCTCTGCTGCTTCCTCTTCTTGATTTCTTCCTTCAAGTGGCTGACCTCAGCCAGGAGGCTCTCCAGAGAGCGCTCGCTGGCCTCCACCGTCGAGCACAGCCTCTGCGGGGCGAGAGAGGCTGCTGCCAGGCTCTGTGTGCAGAGAGCGGCCGGCAGGGGCAGCGCCCAGAGCGGGGCCGGCAGGGGCAGCGCCCAGAGGGGCCGGCAGGGGCAGCGCCCAGAGCGGGGCCGGCAGGGGCAGCGCCCAGAGCGGGGGGGGGCCGGCAGGGGCAGCGCCCAGAGGGGCCGGCAGGGGCAGCGCCCAGAGCGGGGGGGGCCGGCAGGGGCAGGGCCCAGAGCGGGGGGCGGCCGGCAGGGGCAGCGCCCAGAGCGGGGCCGGCAGGGGCAGCGCCCAGAGCGGGGCCGGCAGGGGCAGCGCCCAGAGGGGGGGGGGCTGGCAGGGGCAGCGCCCAGAGCGGGGGGGGCCGGCAGGGGCAGCGCCCAGAGCGGGGGGGGCTGGCAGGGGCAGCGCCCAGAGCGGGGGCGGCAGGGGCAGCGCCCAGAGGGGGGGGGGCTGGCAGGGGCAGCGCCCAGAGCGGGGGGCGGCCGGCAGGGGCAGCGCCCAGAGCGGGGGGGGCTGGCAGGGGCAGCGCCCAGAGCGGGGGGCGGCCGGCAGGGGCAGCGCCCAGAGGGGGGGCGGCCGGCAGGGGCAGCGCCCAGAGGGGGGGCGGCCGGCAGGGGCAGCGCCCAGAGCGGGGGGGGCCGGCAGGGGCAGCGCCCAGAGCGGGGGGGGCCGGCAGGGGCAGCGCCCAGAGGGGCCGGCAGGGGCAGCGCCCAGAGCGGGGGGGGCCGGCAGGGGCAGCGCCCAGAGCGGGGGGGGGCCGGCAGGGGCAGCGCCCAGAGCGGGGGGGGCCGGCAGGGGCAGCGCCCAGAGGGGCCGGCAGGGGCAGCGCCCAGAGCGGGGGCCGGCAGGGGCAGCGCCCAGAGGGACAGGCAGGGGCAGCGCCCAGAGGGGCCGGCAGGGGCAGCGCCCAGAGCGGGGGGGGCCGGCAGGGGCAGCGCCCAGAGGGGCCGGCAGGGGCAGCGCCCAGAGGGGCCGGCAGGGGCAGCGCCCAGAGGGGCCGGCAGGGGCAGCGCCCAGAGCGGGGGGGGGGCCGGCAGGGGCAGCGCCCAGAGCGGGGGCGGCCGGCAGGGGCAGCGCCCAGAGCGGGGGGGGCCGGCAGGGGCAGCGCCCAGAGGGGCCGGCAGGGGCAGCGCCCAGAGGGGCCGGCAGGGGCAGCGCCCAGAGCGGGGGGGGCCGGCAGGGGCAGCACCCAGAGCGGGGGGGGCCGGCAGGGGCAGCACCCAGAGCGGGGGCAGCCGGCAGGGGCAGCGCCCAGAGCGGGGCCGGCAGGGGCAGCGCCCAGAGCGGGGCCGGCCGGCAGGGGCAGCGCCCAGAGCGGGGGCGGCAGGGGCAGCGCCCAGAGCGGGGGGGGCCGGCAGGGGCAGCGCCCAGAGGGGCCGGCAGGGGCAGCGCCCAGAGGGGCCGGCAGGGGCAGCGCCCAGAGCGGGGGCAGCCGGCAGGGGCAGCGCCCAGAGCGGGGGCAGCCGGCAGGGGCAGCGCCCAGAGCGGGGGCAGCCGGCAGGGGCAGCGCCCAGAGCGGGGCCGGCAGGGGCAGCGCCCAGAGCGGGGCCGGCAGGGGCAGCGCCCAGAGCGGGGCCGGCAGGGGCAGCGCCCAGAGCGGGGCCGGCAGGGGCAGCGCCCAGAGCGGGGGGGGCCGGCAGGGGCAGCGCCCAGAGCGGGGGGGGCCGGCAGGGGCAGCGCCCAGAGCGGGGGGGGGCCGGCAGGGGCAGCGCCCAGAGCGGGGGGGGGCCGGCAGGGGCAGCGCCCAGAGCGGGGGGGGCCGGCAGGGGCAGCGCCCAGAGCGGGGGGGGCCGGCAGGGGCAGCGCCCAGAGGGGCCGGCAGGGGCAGCGCCCAGAGGGGCCGGCAGGGGCAGCGCCCAGAGCGGGGGGGGCCGGCAGGGGCAGCACCCAGAGCGGGGGGGGGCCGGCAGGGGCAGCGCCCAGAGCGGGGGGGGCCGGCAGGGGCAGCGCCCAGAGCGGGGGGGGCCGGCAGGGGCAGCGCCCAGAGCGGGGGGGGCCGGCAGGGGCAGCGCCCAGAGCGGGGGGGGGCCGGCAGGGGCAGCGCCCAGAGCGGGGGGGGCCGGCAGGGGCAGCGCCCAGAGGGGCCGGCAGGGGCAGCGCCCAGAGCGGGGGGGGCCGGCAGGGGCAGCGCCCAGAGCGGGGGGGGCCGGCAGGGGCAGCGCCCAGAGCGGGGGCGGCAGGGGCAGCGCCCAGAGCGGGGGGGGGCTGGCAGGGGCAGCGCCCAGAGGGGCCGGCAGGGGCAGCGGCCAGAGCCCAACCCCCCCTGGCTGCAGCCTCCTCTCAGGGAGCTGCAGAGAGCAAGGAGGTCTCCCTCAGCCTCCTCTGCTCCACACTCCCCACCCCCAGCTCCCTCAGCTGCTCCTCCCCAGCCCTCTTCCCCAGACCCTTCCCCACCTTTCCTGCCCTTCCCTGGCCCTGCTCCAGCTCCTCAAGGTCCTGCTGGCAGCCAGGAGCCCAAAGCTGAGCCCAGCACCCCTGGGGTGGCCCCACAAGAGCCAGCTGTCTCTGGGGGTGCTGCTGCCTTTGACTTACCCTCAGCTCCTCCTGCAAGGTGCCATACATCTGGTTTATCTTGTGAACCTCTTGCAGGGATCCATCTTCACAGAAGAATTCTGACCTGTGGAGCAAGGACACAACTGGAAGTGAGCTCAGGGCTTGCCTGGGGGCTGGGATGAGTAAGAAACATCCTGAGCTTCACCATCTGGTGCCCAGGTTGAGAGAGCTGCTCTCAGAGACTGTGTCTCAGGGACATGGACCTCCTGGAGCAGGTCCAGAGGGGGCCACCAGGGTGAGCAGAGGGCTGGAGCAGCTCTGCTGTGGGGCCAGGCTGGGGCAGTTGGGGATGTTCAGCCTGCAGAGGAGAAGGCTCCAGGCAGACCTCAGAGCAGCCTCCCAGGATTTGAAGGCTGCAGGAGAGCTGGGGAGGGACTGGGAGGGGCAGGGTGAGAGGTGAAGGCTTTAGGCTGGAAGGAGTTGGCTTGAGATGAGAGCTGAGGAAGCAACTGTGGCCCTGAGGGTGGGGAGGCTCTGGCACAGCTGCCCAGAGAAGCTGGGGAGGCTCCAAGCCTGAAGGCATTCAAAGCCAGGCTGGATGAGGCCCTGAGCAGCCTGGGGCTGGGGGGAGCTGTCCCTGCCCAGGGCAGGGGGCTGGAGCTGGATGGCCTTTAAGGCCCCTGCCAAGCCAAGGCTCTCAGTGGCTCTCTGACTGATGGCAGCCTGCAGCCCCAGCTCCGTGCTGGGTGAAGGATGGGAGGCAGCAGGGCCCTGGGGGAGCAGAGTGTGGCTGCAGCAGCTGCAGCAGAGCTCTCCTGCCCTCACTGCAGCAGGCAGTGCACTGTACCTGTGCTGCCTCACTGCTCTCAGGAAGCCAGAGGACACACAGGAGCCTGACACAGTTCTGTAGCCCTGCTGCTCTGCCATGCCCAAGTTGGTCACCACCAAAGGAACTTTCTGGAAGAGACTTCATGAAGATCAGAAGCATGAGCAGGTGGTTCAGTGACACCCAGAGGCCTCTCTGAAGCCCAAAGGCTCTCAGGCATTCAGAGGGCCCAGCAGTGTGCTTAGCTGGGGCTGCATCCCAGCTGCCTTGCTGAGCCTGGCCTGGGGCTGGCTCTGGGGAGAGCTGGAGCCAGCCCCACCAGCTGGCACACCTCAGGGACAGGTGAGGGGCAGCAGGACCTCAACACCAACCCAAACTGTGCCTAAAGGAAAGGACAACATCTCCCTGGCACCACTGCTGCTGCAGGTGGGGAAAGGCAAGTGCCAGGAGACCACTGCAAGGTGAGACTGCAGCTGGGCTCCAGCCAACAAAGAGCTGCTCAGCATCTTGGCTCCTGATAGGGGCAGTGGGGTGCAGGCAGCCTCAGCAGCCTGCCAGGGACCCCAGGCTGGAGGGAAGGATCCATCCAGGGCAGGCTGCAGAGCTGGCCCCAAGGCAACCTCCTGAAGCTCAACCAGGCCAAGGGCAAGGTCCTGCAGCTGGCTCAGGGCAGTGCCAAGCACAGAGCCAGGCTGGGTGGGGAAGGGGCAGAGAGCAGGGCTGAGGAGAAGGCCCTGGGGGTGCTGGGGGAGGAGCAGCTCCCCAGCAGGCAGCAAGGGGAGCTGGCAGCCCAGAAGCCAAGGCTGTGCTGGGCTGAGCCCCAGCAGTGTGGGCAGCAGGGGCAGGGAGGGGATTCTGCCCCTCTGCTCTGCTCAGCCCTCCCCTGCAGGGCTGGGGCAGCTCTGGGGCCCCCAGCACAAGGACCTGGAGCTGCTGGAGAGGCTCCAGAGGAGGCCACAGAGATGCTCAGAGGCTGCAGAGCCTCCCCTGTGGGGCCAGGCTGGGAGAGCTGGGGCTGTGCAGCCTGGAGAGGAGAAGGCTCCAGGCAGACCTCAGAGCAGCTTCCAGTCCCTGAAGGGCTCCAGGAGAGCTGGGGAGGGACTCTGGCCAAGGGCTGGGAGTGCCAGGAGCAGGGCTGAGGGCATCAGACTGGAAGAAGCTGGATTGAGATGAGACCTGAGGAAGAGATTCTGCCCCATGAGGCTGGGGAGACTCTGGCACAGGCTGCCCAGGGAGGCTGTGGCTGCCTCCTGCCTGGAGGGGCTCAGGGCCAGGCTGGATGAGGCCCTGAGCAGCCTGGGGCTGGGCGGTGCTGTCCCTGCCCATGGCAGGGGGCTGGGGCTGGCTGAGCTTTGGGGTCCCTTCCTACCCAAACCCATTCCATGGTTCCAGGACCTCTCTTTCCCAAGCCAAGAGGCTGCCCTGGGGGTGCCCAGGCAGTGCTGTGCTGGTGCTGGGTGCCAGGGGGAAGCTCTTACCCCTCCTGGGGCCGGTGCAGGGCGTGCTCCAGTCTGTAGGTGGAACAGCTCTCGCTCATCACGCTGGAGGTCAGCAGGAGGAACACCAGGCCCTGGTTTGCAAGGTGGGACTGCAAATTCCTGTGCAGCAGCCTCTCCCTGAAGGTCATGGCCTGCTCTGTGTTCCTCCTGAACTTGTACCAGCCTATGACACTCTGCAGGCAAAGGAGAGGCCTGGTTACAGCCCAGGGGCTGAGGGACAGCAGTGAGGTCAGGCTCTGAGCAGCCAGCAGGGCCTTGCTGTGACCACAGGAAGCAAATCTCTGTTAGATGCTCTCTCTGGGCTGGGATCTGAAGAGCTGAAGGTTTGTCAAACTCCTTAAGGACTTCCCTCCATCCTCCTGCCAACACTGCAGCTGGGCTTGCTCAGCCTGGGGAAGAGGAGGCTCAGGGGAGACCTTCTTGCTCTCTGGAACTCCCTGCAGGGAGGTTGGAGCCAGCTGGGGGTTGGTCTCTTCTGCCAGGCCCCCAGCAGCAGAACAAGAGGACACAGTCTCAAGCTGTGCCAGGGAAGGTTAAGGCTGGAGGGGAGGAGAAAGTTCTTCCCAGCAAGAGGAATTGGCCACTGGGATGAGCTGCCCAGGGAGGTGGTGGAGTCCCCATGCCTGGAGGGGACAGCAGCTGAAAAGGAGGCAGCAGTGTGCCCAGGGGGCCAAGAAGGCCAAGGGCAGCCTGGCCTGGGTCAGGCAGAGTGTGGCCAGCAGGAGCAGGGAAGTCCTTGTGCCCTGTGCTCAGCACTGCTGAGGCCACAGCTTGAGTCCTGTGTCCAGCTCTGGGCTCCTGAGGGTAGGAAAGAGGTTGAGCTGCTGGAAGGTGTCCAGAGAAGGGCAACAAAGCTGGGGAGGGGTCTGGGGCACAGGGCTGGGGAGGGGTCTGGGGCACAGCTCTGTGAGGAGAGGCTGAGGGAGCTGGGGTTGCTTAGCCTGGAGCAGAGGGCTGGAGCTGCTCTGAGCACAGCCTGAGAGAGTTGGGGTTGTGCAGGCTGCAGAGGAGAAGGCTCCCAGGAGACCTTCTGGTGGCCTCCCAGGAACTGCAGGGGGCTGCAAGCAAGCTGGGAAGGGACTTTGGAGGGGGTGAGGGAGGGCTAGGAGTGGGGGGGCTGGAGCAGAAGTAGAAGTGGGGAGCTGGAGATTGGCTGTGAGGAAGAAGTTGTTGGCCAGGAGGGTGGTGAGAGCCTGGCCCAGGCTGCCCAGGGAGGTGGTGGAAGCCTCCTGGCTGGAGGTGTTTGCAGCCAGGCTGGAGGTGGCTGTGAGCAACCTGCTGTGGTGTGAGGTGTCCCTGCCCAGGGCAGGGGGCTGGGGCTGGCTGAGCCTGGAGCTCCCTTCCAGCCCTGCCAGCTCTGTGAATTCGGAGAGTTCCTTTGGGGCATTCCTGTTGCTCACTTGAGAAATGAGTCAGAAAACCTCAACTGAGGCAACACCTAATGGATAAAGAACCTAAACTGTTCCTTTTCAGTCACAAAGGAACCAAAGAGGAGCAGGGGTGGTGAGGGATTAGGTTTTAAAGAGGGAGGAAAAACTCCAATCCTGCTGTCAAAAGGATCCAGAACAGCCCCCAGGGACCTGAGGGAGCTCCTTGGCAAGGGTTAGGTTTGAGGCTACAAACCTTCTTACAGCCTGAGAGGATTCTCTTCAGAGCAAGCTCATCCAGCTCCCCTGCAGAGTTGTAGAAGCTGGAAGAAAGAGAGGAGAGTTAGAGCACAGCACAAGTGCAGCTGCAGGAACCACACAGGCACAGAGAGCTCTGTGCTGGAAGGGAGCTGCAGAGCCCCTGCAGGCCAAGCCCCTGCCCTCAGCAGGGACATCCTCCCCTGCAGCAGCTTGCCCAGAGCCCTCTCCAGCCTCCCCTGCAAGCTCTCCAGCCATGGGGCCACAACCACCTCCCTGGGCAACCTCTTGCAGGCTTCCAGCAGCCTCCTGGGGCACAACTTGTTCCTCACATCCAAGCTCCAGCTGCTCTGCTCTCATCTCAACCCATTGCCCCTGGGGCTGTCCCTGCAGCCCTTTGGCAGCAGTCCCTCTGCAGCCTGCTTGCAGCCCCTGCAGGGACTGGCAGCTGCTCTGGGCTCTGCCTGCAGCCTTCTCTTCTGCAGGCTCAACACCCCCAGCTCCCTCAGCCTGGCCCCAGGGCAGAGCTGCTCCAACCCCCTCAGCATCTTGCTGGCCTCCTCTGGAGCCTCTCCCTCAGCTCCAGCTCCCTCCTGTGCTGAGGGCTCCAGAGCTGGCCCCAGCCCTGCAGGTGAGGTCTCCCCAGGGCAGAGCAGAGGGGCAGGATCCCTCTCTCCAGCTCTGGCCCCAGCCCTGCAGGTGAGGTCTCCCCAGGGCAGAGCAGAGGGGCAGGATCCCTCTCTCCAGCTCTGGCCCCAGCCCTGCAGGTGAGGTCTCCCCAGGGCAGAGCAGAGGGGCAGGATCCCTCTCTCCAGCTCTGGCCACCCTGCTTTGGGTGCAGCCCAGGCTGCCCTTGGCCTCCTGTGCTGCAGCCTCACACTACTGAGGCCCCATGGCTGGAGGGCTTGCAGGGGAGGCTGGAGAGGGCTCTGGGCAAGCTGCTGCAGGGGAGGATGTCCCTGCTGAGGGCAGGGGCTTGGCCTGGAGGGGCTCTGCAGCTCCCTTCCAGCCCAGGCCATTCCAGAATCCTAAGTGAGGGTTAATTAAACTTTGTCAGCTGTGTTTGGTTGAGATCCTCACCTGAAGAGCTGGTAGCAGGGGATGTGCTTCTGGATATCTGGAAAGAGAAGGCAACATTGCTCTGGGGTCACCATTTCCAGGTGCAGATTGCTCTGTAGGCCATGATCAGAATTCACAACAAGCAAAGGAACCAAGGAGCAATGGCACAGAACAGCCCCACAGGGAACTGCTGTGCAGGAAGGAGACAGGTTGGGAATCAGAGGGTCACAGAGCTGGCAGGGCTGGAAGGGACCCCAAGGCTCAGGCAGCCCCAGCCCCCTGCCCTGGGCAGGGACACCTCACACCACAGCAGGTTGCTCACAGCCACCTCCAGCCTGGCTGCAAACACCTCCAGCCAGGAGGCTTCCACCACCTCCCTGGGCAGCCTGGGCCAGGCTCTCACCACCCTCCTGGCCAACAACTTCTTCCTCACAGCCAAGCTCCAGCTCCCCACTTCTACTTCTGCTCCAGCCCCCCCACTCCTGTCCCTCCCTCACCCCCTCCAAAGTCCCTCCCCAGCTCTCTTGCAGCCCCCTGCAGCTCCTGCAAGGCCACCAGAAGGTCTCCTGGGAGCCTTCTCCTCTGCAGCCTGCACAACCCCAACTCTCTCAGGCTGTGCTCAGAGCAGCTCCAGCCCTCTGCTCCTCCTCCTGGCCCTGCTCTGGACACCTTCCAGCCCCTCCAGAGCCTTCCTGGCACAGAGGCTGCAGAGCTGGCCCCAGAGCTGCAGCTGTGGGCTCAGCAGAGTGGAGCAGAGGGGCAGAATCCCCTCCCTGGCCCTGCTGGCCACACTTCTCTTGCTGCAGCCCAGGCTCTGCTTGGCTCTCTGGGCTGCAAGTGCTCCCTGATGGCTCCTGCTGAGCTTCTCCTCCCCCAGCACCCCCAAGGCCTTTCCTCCAGGGCTGCTCTGCAGCCAGGTCCTTTTTACCCCCCTCCCTTCCCTGCAGAGTTCAGGAGCAGCATGCAGTAAGAGATTGCTCTGGAGCTGCTCTGCTGGATGCTGCTGGGGGGAAAGAGAAGTCTGGAGAACAGAAACTCACCAGGGAGGTTGTGGGATCTGGAAAACTGACTCCCAGGGGAAAAACAACCAGCAGGTGACCTACTGGCAGCCCAAATCCTGCCCCTCACTTCCTAGACTCACAGCATCACAGCATGGGTTGGGTTGGAAGGGACCTCAAAGTCCCAGCCCCCTGCCATGGGCAGGGACAGCTCCCCCCAGCCCCAGCCTGCTCAGGGCCTCATCCAGCCTGGCCCTGAGCCCCTCCAGGCAGGAGGCAGCCACAGCCTCCCTGGGCAGCCTGTGCCAGAGGCTCCCCAGCCTCACTCTCAAGGATCTCTTCCTCCTCTCCACTCTCAGTCTCTCCTCTCCCAGCTCCAAGCCATTGTTCCTCAGCCTGGCACTGCCAGCCCTTGCCCAGAGTCCCTCCCCAGCTCTCCTGGAGCCCTTCAGGTGCTGGGAGGCTGCTCTGAGGTCTCCCTGCAGCCTTCTCCTCCCCAGGCTGCACAGCCCCAGCTCTCCCAGCCTGGCCCCACAGGGGAGGCTCTGCAGCCTCTGAGCATCTCTGTGGCCTCCTCTGGAGCCTCTCCAGCAGCTCCAGGTCCTTGTGCTGGGGGCCCCAGAGCTGCCACAGCCCTGCAGGGGAGGGCTGAGCAGAGCAGAGGGCAGAATCCCCTCCCTGCCCCTGCTGCCCACACTGCTGGGGCTCAGCCCTCCTGGCACTCCCAGCCCCTGCCCCAGGGCCCTGTCCCCAGGCTCCAGCAGCTTTGCTCCTGCTGCAAGGTGCTGGCTGCCCTCATTCACCTCTCCAGCCCTGAGCCCAAGCAGGGTGTGGGCAAGGTGGAGAGACTCACCTATGGTGTAGACAACCTCCACATCATCCATCTGGGAGTCTGTGATGCTGTTCTTGGCTTCACCTTTCACATCCCCAAGGAGGAAACCTTCCTTTACAGCAGGGAAGAGGGAAAGAAGCCACAAAGGTCACACTTGCCAGCAGCACTGCTCAGGAGTCCTCTCTGCCCTAACCCTAAGTGCAAGGAGAGGCAGCAGGAGAGGGGAAGGAAGGTCAAAAATGACCTTCTGGGGGTGCTGAAGCAGAGTAAGTTCTGATTTGTCAACATCTGCCTGTGGCTAGGCAGAAGAAGAAGGTGGAAGAGAGAGTGGAGCAGCAGTGGTGTGGGCAGCAGGAGCAGGGCAGGGATTGTGCCCCTGGGCTCAGCACTGGGGAGGCCACAGCTTGAGGGCTGGGCTCAGCTTTGGGCTCCTGGCTGCCAGCAGGACCTTGAGGAGCTGGAGCAGGGCCAGGGAAGGGCAGGAAAGGTGGGGAAGGGTCTGGGGGAGAGGGCTGGGGAGGAGCAGCTGAGGGAGCTGGGGGTGGGGAGTGTGGAGCAGAGGAGGCTGAGGGAGACCTCCTTGCTCTCTGCAGCTCCCTGAGAGGAGGCTGCAGCCAGGGGGGGTTGGGCTCTGCTCCCCAGGAACAAGGGCCAGGAGGAGAGGCAATGGCCTCAGGCTGCCCCAGGGGAGGCTTAGGTTGGAGAGGAGGAAGAATCTCTCTGCTGCCAGAGTGGTCAGGGCCTGGCAGAGGCTGCCCAGGGAGGTGGTGCAGTCCCCATGCCTGGAGGTGCTGCAGCAAGCTGTGGCCATGGCAGCTGGGGCCAGGGCTTGGTGGCCATGGGGGGGTTGGGGGCTGGGATCTTGGAGCCCTCTTGCCCCCCCAAACCATTCTGTGATTCTGGGCTCTGGTTTCCTTTCCTCAGCTCTTCATTCCTTTTGTCCTAGAGTCACAGAATCGTTTGGGCTGCAAAGGGCCTTCAGCATCACTAAGAGTGCAGATCCTCACTCCTCTGCTTCTCTCACCCGAGCCTGGGGAGCAGAGCCCAACCCCCCCTGGCTGCAGCCTCCTCTCAGGGAGCTGCAGAGAGCAAGGAGGTCTCCCTCAGCCTCCTCTGCTCCACACTCCCCACCCCCAGCTCCCTCAGCTGCTCCTCCCCAGCCCTCTTCCCCAGACCTCCTCCAGCCCCCGGGGCGCACAGCGGAGCCCAGCAGGTCGCTCCCCGGCAAGAACCCGGCAAGAACCCACAGCCTCCTGCCCCACAGCCTCCTGCCCCACAGCCTCCTGCCCCACAGCCTCCTGCCCCGCAGCCTCCTGCCCCGCAGCCTCCTGCCCGGCAGCCTCCTGCCCCACAGCCTCCTGCCCCGCAGCCTCCTGCCCCGCAGCCAGGCCGGGCAGGGACAGGCTGCAGAGCCCTGCCGGCAGCGGGGCCCTGGCTGCCCCCCGGCTCCGGCCCTGGCTGCCCCCCGGCTCCGGCCCTGGCAGCACCCCCGGCTCCGGCTGCCCCCCGGCCCTGGCTGCCCCACGGCTCCGGCCCTGGCTGCCCCCCGGCTCCGGCCCTGGCTGCCCCCCGGCTCCGGCCCTGGCTGCCCCCCGGCTCTGGCTGCCCCCCGGCCCTGGCTGCCCCACGGCTCCGGCCCTGGCTGCCCCCCGGCTCCGGCTCTGGCTGCCCCCCGGCTCCGGCCCTGGCTGCCCCCCGGCTCTGGCTGCCCCCCGGCCCTGGCTGCCCCACGGCTCCGGCCCTGGCTGCCCCCCGGCTCCGGCCCTGGCAGCACCCCCGGCTCCGGCCCTGGCTGCCCCACGGCTCCGGCCCTGGCTGCCCCCCGGCTCCGGCCCTGGCAGCACCCCCGGCTCCGGCTCTGGCTGCCCCCCCGGCTCCGGCTCTGGCTGCCCCCCGGCTCCGGCTCTGGCTGCCCCCCCGGCTCCGGCTCTGGCTGCCCCCCCGGCTCCGGCCCTGGCTGCCCCCCCGGCTCCGGCTCTGGCTGCCCCCCCGGCTCCGGCCCTGGCTGCACCCCCGGCTCCGGCTCTGGCAGCACCCCCGGCTCCGGCTCTGGCTGCACCCCCGGCTCCGGCCCTGGCAGCACCCCCGGCTCCGGCTCTGGCTGCACCCCCGGCTCCGGCCCTGGCTGCCCCCCGGCTCCGGCTCTGGCTGCACCCCCGGCTCCGGCCCTGGCAGCACCCCCGGCTCCGGCTCTGGCTGCACCCCCGGCTCCGGCCCTGGCTGCACCCCCGGCTCCGGCTCTGGCAGCACCCCCGGCTCCGGCTCTGGCTGCACCCCCGGCTCCGGCCCTGGCTGCCCCCCCGGCTCCGGCTCTGGCTGCCCCCCGGCTCCGGCCCTGGCTGCCCCCCGGCTCTGGCTGCCCCCCGGCCCTGGCTGCCCCACGGCTCCGGCCCTGGCTGCCCCCCGGCTCCGGCTCTGGCTGCCCCCCCGGCTCCGGCCCTGGCTGCCCCCCCGGCTCCGGCTCTGGCTGCCCCCCCGGCTCCGGCCCTGGCAGCACCCCCGGCTCCGGCTCTGGCTGCACCCCCGGCTCCGGCCCTGGCAGCACCCCCGGCTCTGGCTGCCCCCCGGCCCTGGCTGCCCCCCGGCTCTGGCTGCCCCCCGGGGCCCTGCGCGGCGGCGGGAGGCAGCGGGGCCGGGGCGCCGGTGGCGGGGGCTGCCCGGCCGCTCCTGCCCGGCGGTTCCCGGCGGCGGCACTGACCGTGTCGGAGTCGGTGCTGAGGTGCTGGAAGGAGAGAGCGCCGAAGACGAACCCCGAGAGCAGCGCCGAGGTGCTCTCGCCCTCCATGCTGCCCGCGATGGCGGCCGCGCAGCGCCTCCCCCCGCGGCGCCGCACCGCGCCCCCTACCGGCGGATGGACACATCGCCCCCGCGGCGCCGCACAGCGCCCCCTACCGGCGGATGGACACAGCGCCCCCGCGGCGCCGCACCGCGCCCCCTACCGGCGGATGGACACAGCGCCCCCGCGGCGCCGCACCGCGCCCCCTACCGGCGGATGGACACAGCGCCCCCGCGGCGCCGCACCGCGCCCCCTACCGGCGGATGGACACAGCGCCCCCGCGGCGCCGCACCGCGCCCCCTACCGGCGGATGGACACAGCGCCCCCGCGGCGCCGCACCGCGCCCCCTACCGGCGGATGGACACAGCGCCCCCACGGCCCCGCACCGCGCCCCCTACCGGCGGATGGACACAGCGCCCCCGCGGCCCCGCACCGCGCCCCCTACCGGCGGACGGAGGGGGTCCACCCAGTGGCTGCCGGAGAGATCCCCCCAGTGGCTGCTGGCGGCATCGCACCCAGTGGATGCCGTAGGGGGCGGGATGGGATGGGATGGGACGGGATGGGATGGGATGGGATGAGATGGGATGGGATGGGACGGGATGGGACGGGATGGGATGGGACGGGACAGAATTAACCAGGTTGGAAGAGACCTTCGACATCATTAAGTCCAACCTATCAACTAATCCAACTCACCTAATCAACTCAACCATGGCTCCAAGCACCCCATCCAGGCTCTTCCTAAACACCTCCAGGGCTGGGGACTCCACCACCTCCCTGGGCAGCTCATCCCAGTGGCCAATTCCTCTGGCTGGGAAGAACTTTCTCCTCACCTCCAGCCTCAACCTCCCCTGGCACAGCTGCAGACTGTGTCCTCTTGTTCTGGGGCTGGGGGCCTGGCAGAAGAGACCAACCCCCAGCTGGCTCCAACCTCCCTGCAGGGAGCTGCAGAGAGCAAGAAGGTCTCCCCTGAGCCTCCTCTTCTGCAGGCTAAGCAACCCCAGCTCCCTCAGCCTCTCCTCACAGGGCTGTGCCCCAGCCCCCTCCCCAGCCCTGTGCCCCAGACCCCTCCCCAGCTTTGTTGCCCTTCTCTGGACACCTTCCAGCAGCTCAACCTCTTTCCTACCCTCAGGAGCCCAGAGCTGGACACAGGACTCAAGCTGTGGCCTCAGCAGTGCTGAGCACAGGGCACAAGGACTTCCCTGCTCCTGCTGGCCACACTCTGCCTGACCCAGGCCAGGCTGCCCTTGGCCTTCTTGGCCCCCTGGGCACACTGCTGCCTCCTCTTCAGCTGCTCTCCCCCAGCACCCCCAGGTCCCTCTCTGCCTGGCTGCTCTCAGCCCCTCTGCCCCCAGCCTGTGGCACTGCCTGGGGTTGCTGTGGTCAAAGTGCAGCCCCTGGCACTTGGCTGTGTTCAATCTCCTGCCCTTGGCCTCTGCCCCTCTGCCCAGCCTGGCCAGGTCCCTGTGCAGAGCTCTGCTGCCCTCTCACAGCTCAGCTCCTGCCCGCAGTGTAACTGCTGGGTGTGCTCCTGGTCACTGCACTCCGTGTGCCTGGGTGGTGCCTGCAGGTGCAGCTTCATTTGCTTTCAGCTGAGCTGGTCCTGGCAGCTCTCTTCTGGGGGTAATCTCAAGCCCCCAGAGTGTGTAACCTGCTGCAGCTGGTGAGTGCAGTGCTCAGAGCAGAGGCAGAGTCTTTCTGGCCGTGTCCATCTGTCCTTGCTGCCTCAGCAGGGCCCTGTGGTGCAATCCAGCCCTGCAGCTGGGCTGTCAGCGCCTCTGCCTCTCATCCCACGTTGCAGCAGGGCCCTGCCAGCTCTCCCTGCCCCTCACTCTGTGTCATCTGAAGCCTTCACCACCCCCTCACCCCGAGATCTGGGGCAGTTCAGGGGCTGTTGAGCAATAAAAGCCTCACCTGCTCCCTCTGCCCTGGGCTGGCAGGCAGGGAGCACTGCGAGGCTCCGGGCACCACTCCCCTCTCATTCCAGAGCTGGATGAAGGGCAAGGATGGCACAGAGCCTCCTGTGCTGCCCAGGCTTCCAACAGGGGCAGGGGAGGGGGAGGGGAGGGGAAAGGGGGGAGGGAAGGGGAAAGGGGGGAGGGAAGGGGAAAGGGGGGAGGGAAGGGGAAAGGGGGGAGGGAAGGGGAAAGGGGGGAGGGAAGGGGAAAGGGGGGAGGGGAAGGGGAGGGGAAGGGGAGGAAAGGGGGGAGGGGAGGAAAGGGGGGAGGGGAGGAAAGGGGGGAGGGGAGGAAAGGGGGGAGGGGAGGAAAGGGGGGAGGGGAGGAAAGGGGGGAGGGGAGGAAAGGGGGGAGGGGGGAGGGAAGGGGGAGGGGAGGGGGGGAGGGGAGGGGGAAGGGGAGGGGGGAGGGGAGGGGGAGGGGAGGGGGGAGGGGAGGGAGGAGGGGAGGGAGGAGGGGAGGGAGGAGGGGAGGGAGGAGGGGAGGGAAGAGGGGAGGGGGGAGGGAAGGGGGAAGGGAAGGGGGAAGGGGGGAGGGGAGGGGGAAGGGGAAGGGGAAGGGGGAAGGGGGAAGGGGGAAGGGGAAGGGGAAGGGGGAAGGGGGAAGGGGGAAGGGGAAGGGGAAGGGGGAAGGGGGAAGGGGAAGGGGAAGGGGGAAAGGGGAAGGGGAAGGGGGAAGGGAAGGGGAAGGGGGAAGGGGAAGGGGGAAGGGGAAGGGGGAAGGGGAAGGGGGAAGGGGAATGGGGAAGGTGGAAGGGGGAAGGGGGAAGGGGGAAGGGTGAAGGGGAAAGGGGAAGGGGAAGGGGGAAGGGGAGGTTAGGGTTAGGTTGACCCTCCAAATGGACCTGTGAGGCTCCCAAGCCTTTGGAACCCCATGCAAAGCACCCCAGGAGCACACCTCCTGTCCTAAGAGTGAGCAAAGCCATGTCTGAGGACGAGGAAATGCTTCCCTGCCAGGCCTGGAAGGATGAAATCAGACCTGTGGTAGCTTGGGTTAGGTTGGGTGTCAGGGAGAAATTGTTGGCAGTGAGGCTTGGGAGGCTCTGGCACAGGCTGCCCAGGGAGGCTGTGGCTGCCTCCTGCCTGGAGGGGCTCAGGGCCAGGCTGGATGAGGCCCTGAGCAAGCTGGGGCTGGGGGGAGCTGTCCCTGCCCCTGGCAGGGGGCTGGGGCTGGCTGAGCTCTGAGCTCCCTTCCAACCCAAGCCCTGCTGTGGTTCTCTGCTGCTCAGAGCTGCAAAGAGATGCTCCAAGGGCTGGAGCAGCTCTGCTGTGGGGACAGGCTGAGAGGAGAAGGCTGAGAGGGAGCTGAGCAATGCCTCTCAAGAGCTGAGGGCTGGGGGGCAAGCAGCAGGGGCCAGGCTCTGCTCAGTGGTGCCCTGGGACAGGCCAAGGGGCAGTGGGCACAGACTGGGAGCCAGGAGGTTCCACCTCAGCAGGAGGAGAAACTGCTTTGGGGTGAGGCTGCTGGAGCCTGCAGCAGGGCAAGGGGGAAGGGGTTGAAGCCAGAGCAGGGTGGGCAGAGGGCAGCAGAATCTGCCCCTGGGCTCTGCTCAGACCTCAGCTCCAATCCTGCCTCCAGCTCTGGGGTCCCCAGCAGCAGAAGGACACAGAGCTGCTGGAGAGAGCCCAGAGGAGGCCACAGAGATGATGCCAGGGCTGGAGCAGCTCTGCTGTGGGCACAGGCTGAGGGTGCTGGGGCTGTGCAGCCCCAGGGGCACCTCAGAGCTGCTGCCAGGAGCTGAAGGGATCCTGCAGGAAGGCTGCAGAGGAACTGCTCCTGAGGGGGTCTGAGCCAGGCCCAGGGGGAAGGGTTTGGAGCTGAGGCAGAGCAGGGTCAGAGTGGAGCTGAGGAAGAAGCTTTTCAGGATCCCATTTGCTGTGTAGCTCAGCTTGCCCCTGGCTTGGCTCAGCCCTGCTGGTCTCTTATCATAGAACCACAGAATCAGCCAGGCTGGCAAAGACCTCAGAGCTCATCAGCTCCAACCTGGGACCTAATCCCCAACCCCTCCTGACAGCCAAACCCTGGCTCCAAGAGCCACATCCAAGCCTTGCCTGAACACCTCCAGGGCTGGGGACTCCACCACCTCCCTGGGCAGCTCATCCCAGTGGCCAATTCCTCTTGCTGGGAAGAACTTTCTCCTCCCCTCCAGCCTCAACCTCCCCTGGCACAGCTTGAGGACTGTGTCCTCTTGTTCTGCTGCTGGGGGCCTGGCAGAAGAGACCAACCCCCAGCTGGCTCCAACCTCCCTGCAGGGAGCTGCAGAGAGCAAGAAGGTCTCCCCTGAGCCTCCTCTTCTGCAGGCTAAGCAACCCCAGCTCCCTCAGCCTCTCCTCACAGGGCTGTGCCCCAGACCCCTCCCCAGCCCTGTTGCCCCAGACCCCTCCCCAGCTTTGTTGCCCTTCTCTGGACACCTTCCAGCAGCTCAACCTCTTTCCTACCCTCAGGAGCCCAGAGCTGGACACCAGGACTCAAGCTGTGGCCTCAGCAGTGCTGAGCACAGGGCACAAGGACTTCCCTGCTCCTGCTGGCCACACTCTGCCTGACCCAGGCCAGGCTGCCCTTGGCCTTCTTGGCCCCCTGGGCACACTGCTGCCTCCTCTTCAGCTGCTCTCCCCCAGCACCCCCAGGTCCCTCTCTGCCTGGCTGCTCTCAGCCCCTCTGCCCCCAGCCTGTGGCACTGCCTGGGGTTGCTGTGGCCAAAGTGCAGCCCCTGGCCCTTGGCTGTGTTCAATCTCCTGCCCTTGGCCTCTGCCCCTCTGCCCAGCCTGGCCAGGTCCCTCTGCAGAGCTCTGCTGCCCTCTCACAGCTCAGCTCCTGCCCCCAGCTTGCTGTCAGCTGCACATTCCCTGCTGATGGACTCCATCCCCTCCTCCAGATCATCAGTGAAGATATTGATCAGGCTGGGGCCCAGCCCTGCTCCCTGGGGCACAGCACTGGTGCCTGGCTGCCAGCTGGCTGTGGCACCATTCACCACCAGCCTGAGCCATGCTGTGGCTCTCTCTCATCTCAGGTCCTGGCACTCTGCTGAGGAAGGTGTTGGAGGGAGGGCTGCAGACTCTCCTCTGTGACCTCCCTCCAGGCATGCTGGGAGGCAGAAGGGTTGTTAGGAGTGGGTAGGAAGGAGGCAGACCTGGAGAGAGCCATTCCCAACCATCCTGTGGCTGTGTGGCTCCTTCTCCTCAGGGGCCACCCTCAGTGCTGTTCCTCCTGCCTCTCTGCAGGCCATGGGCAGGATCAGGGGGCAGGCAGCCCCCCAGGGGGGTCTCTGGAAGCTGTTCTGCCCCACTGCACTTTGGCTCTGCTCTGCCCCTGCAGCTGCAGCTGCCTGGGAGGGGACTGCTGCAGGGGCAGCCCTCTGCAGGGCCAAGCCTGGCTAAAGCCTTCCAGAAAGGGGCTGCAGGCACAGCTCAGGGCTCTGCCTGCCTCTCCTTGCAGGGAGAGACAGAAATGGGTCAGGAATGCAGCTCCCTCAGCCTCTTGCCCAACCTCCCCCTCCTAATGAGGCCTTAGCAGAATGACCTCAAGGATGGAGAGCCAGGAGCTGCCTCCCACTCCTCCTCCTCCTCACTTCCCTGGCAGGCCAGCAGCATCTCCCTGGGCTGCCAGGGAGTTTCTGCTGCTTGCAGGAGGCAGCTGGAGGTCTGAGGGGCAGAAGGGAGCTTTGCCCTTGGGTTGCTGCTCTGTCTCCAGCATCCCTGTCCTCTGGGCTGCATTTCACTCCTCCAGGTGAAGAGGGAGGGCTGCCCAGGGCCCGAGACTTCTCCTGGCATGTGGGGAACCTCCCCACACAGAAAGGTTCAGTAGGTGTCTGGCAGCAGCTCACCAGCTGCCAGCACTGCAGCTGGGGCAGGGCAGAGCCCAGCACAGCTCCAGGCTGGTGGGGAAGGGGCAGAGGGCAGCCTGGGGGTGCTGGGGGAGCAGCAGCTCTGTGCCTGCCCTGCCAGAGGCTCCCTGCTGCTGGGGCAGCCGAGGGGACCTGAGCTGGGCTCAGCAAGCAGCTGGAGCAAGGCAGCCTCAGCAGCCTGCCAGGGACCCCAGGCTGGAGGGAAGGATCCCCAGGAGTCCCCAGGCCTGGAGGGATTTGAAGGTGGTTTGGCTGTGGTGCTTGGGGCTGTGGCTCAGGGCTGAGCCTTGCAGAGCAGGGGCAGGGGTTGGACCTGGGGATCCCCAGGCTCTGTTCCAGCTCTGAATGCTTCTGTGATCCAAAGGAGTGCCAGAGGCTCAGGGCCCTCTCCTCCTGCTCCCTGCCAGGGCTGGAGGAAGCCATCCAGAGAGGTGCCAGAGGCTCAGGGCTCTCTCCTCCTGCTCCTTGCCCTGTGCTTCTCCTGCTCCACTCTGACCCTGCTCTGCCTCAGCTCCAAACCCTTCCCCCTTGGCCTGGCTCAGACCCCCTCAGGAGCAGTTCCTCTGCAGCCTTCCTGCAGGATGCCTTCAGCTCCTGGCAGCAGCTCTGAGGTCCCCCTGGGGCTGCACAGCCCCAGCTCCCTCAGCCTGTGCCCACAGCAGAGCTGCTCCAGCCCTGGCAGCATCTCTGTGGCCTCCTCTGGCCTCTCTCCAGCAGCTCTGTGTCCTTCTGCTGCTGGGGACCCCAGAGCTGGAGGCAGGATTGGAGCTGAGGTCTGAGCAGAGCAGAGCCCAGGGGCAGAATCTCCTCTGCTGCCCTCTGCCCACCCTGCTCTGGCTTCAACCCCTTCCCCCTTGCCCTGCTCCAGGCTCCAGCAGCCTCACCCCAAAGCAGTTTCTCCTCCTGCTGAGGTGGAACCTCCTGGCTCCCAGTCTGTGCCCCCTTGGCCTGTCCCAGGGCACCACTGAGCAGAGCCTGGCCCCTGCTGCTTGCCCCCCAGCCCTCAGCTCTTGAGAGGCATTGCTCAGCTCCCTCTCAGCCTTCTCCTCTCCAGGCTAAGCACCCCCAGGGCTCAGCACACTGTGAGCTGCCCTGGGAGCCCTGCTCTGGCAGGGGTTGGGCTGGAGGACCACAGGCTCAGAGGATGCTGGGGGCTGGAAGAGACCCCTGGAGAGCTTCCAGTCCAGAGCAGGAGCAGAGGATCCAGCCCAGGGCACACAGAACACAGCCAGCCAGGGCTGCAGAGGCTCCACAGAAGGAGACTCCACAACCTCTCTGGGCAGCCTGCTCCAGGCCTCTGGCAGCCTCCCAGCCAAGAAGTTGCTCCTGATGCTGAGCTGGAAGCTCCTGGGCTGCACTTTCCATCCCTTGCCCCTTGGCCTGTGCCAGGGCACAGTGAGCAGAGGCTGTCCCTGTGCCTCCCTCCTGCCCCCCAGCCCTCAGCTCCCTGAGAGCCATTGCTCAGCTCCCTCTCAGCCTTCTGCTCTCCACACTCAGCACCCCCAGGGCTCTCAGCCTCTCCTCCCCAGGCAGTGCTGCAGTCCCTTCAGCAGCCTTGGAGCCTGCCTTGGCCTCTCTGCAGCAGCTCCCTGTCCCTCCTGAGCTGGGCTGGAGGCAATAGTCATTGCTCAGCTCCCTCTCAGCCTCCTGCTCCCCAGGCTCAGCACCCCCGGGGCTCAGCACCCTGTCTCAGCTCACACAGGAGCACCTCCAGAGGAGGAGGCTCCACCAGGGGCTCTCTGGGCAGCCTGCTCCCAGGGCTCCATCACCCTCAGACGCAAGAGCCTCCTCCTCCCCCTCCTCCTCCTCAGCCTGGCGTGGCAGGGAGGCCCTTGGCAGCCCACACCTGCCTGGCTGTGTCGCAACCGCCCGGCGGGACAGGGCCGGTGACAGCTCCCAGGGTTGCTGCTCTGGCAGCTCTGTTGCCCAAGAGCTGCCGTCGCCTCCGGTGGGGCTGTGCTTCCCCTGGCCCGGCTCCTATCAGCGGGTGAGTAAAGCCTTATCGATGAGCCGGGCGGGGCGGGGCCGGGGCGGGGCCGGGGCGGGGCCGGGGCGTGCCGAGGGCCGGCGATCGCCCCCCGGCGCCGGCAGCTCCGGGCCGGCAGGCTGGGCAGGGCGGCAGCCTGGGCTCCCGGCGTGTGCCGCCTCTCCCTGCCAGCCTGCTGGCTCCTCCGCCGCCTCGGGAGGGCAGCGGGCTGGCAGCTCCCAGGGGCGAGCATGGAAGGCAGTGCAGAGGGCCAGGGGCTGCTGCAGGGCAGGGTCCTGGCTGGCTGCAGCCTGCTCTTCGTGGGGCTGGTCCTGCTGCCTTCCGTCTTCAGGGTGTCCCTGGGCATCGCTCGCTGCTACGTGAAGGTGGTGCTGAAGGTGCTGGAGGTAAGGCAAGGAGGGGCTGGGGGCTGCGGAGGGGCTGGGCTAACAAGAAGAGGCTGCACAGGGCATGAACCGGGGGGGGAAACCCTCCCCCTGCCCTTGGATGTGGTGCTTGCAGCTCTGGGGAGGTGCTGGGTGCTCAGCTGGCACCAGGCAGGAGGCTTCCTGGGCTTGAAGTAAGAGATTGAGAGGATGGTTTGGGTTGGAAGGGACCTCAGAGCTCTCCTGGCTCCATGACTCCACAGGGTGCTACTCCTAGGTCTTTTGCAACCTGGTCTATCCTATCCTATCCCCTATCCTATCCTATCCTATCCTGTCCTATCCTATCCTGTCCTATCCCCTATCCTATCCTATCCTATCCTGTCCTATCACCTATACTATCCCTTACCCTATCCTATCCTATCCTATCCCTTACCCTATCCTATTCCATCCCATCCTATCCTATCCTATCCTATCCTATCCTATCCTATCCCTTACCCTAGCCTAGCCTAGCCTAGCCTATCCCTTACCCTATCCCATCCTATCCTATCCTATCCTATCCTATCCTATCCTACCCTATCCTATCCCATCCTATCCCTTACCCTATCCCTTACCCTATCCCATCCTATCCTATCCTATCCTATCCTATCCTATCCTATCCTATCCTATCCTATCCCTTACCCTATCCTACCCTATCCTATCCTATTCCATCCCCTACCCCACCCCATCCCAAGCTGCTCAGAGCCCTCCCTGCCATGCTGGTGCCAAGCCATCCCCAGCCACGGAGATGTGGCAGCTGGGGAGGGCTCTGAGGGGCAGCAGGAGGCTGTGTGGGAGCTGTACCCCAGGCTCAGTGCCTGGCAGCATGGAAGGCAGTGGAGGGGGCCAGGGGCTGCTGGAGGGCAGGGTCCTGGCTGGCTGCAGCCTGCTGTGTGTGGGGCTGGTCCTGGGCATCGCTCGCTGCTACGTGAAGGTGGTGCTGAAGGTGCTGGAGGTAAGGCAAGGAGGGGCTGGGGGCTGGGGAGGGGCTGGGCCAACAAGAAGAGGCTGCACAGGGCATGAACCAGGGGGGGAAACCCTCCCCCTGCCCTTGGATGTGGTGCTGGCAGCTCTGGGGAGGTGCTGGGTGCTCAGCTGGCACCAGGCAGGAGGTTTGCTGGGCTTGAAGTAAGAGACTGAGAGGATGGTTTGGGTTGGAAGGGACCTCAGAGCTCTCCTGGCTCCATGATTCCACAGGGTGCTGCTCCTAGGTCTTTTCCAACCTGGTCTATCCCCTAGCCTAGCCTATCCCCTAGCCTAGCCTACCCCTAGTCTATCCTCTAGCCTATCCCATCCCCTATCCTATCCTATCCCATCCTATCCCATCCTATCCCTTAACCTATCCTATCCTATCCCTTACTCTATCCTATCCTATCCCATCCTATCCCATCCTATCCCTTAACCTATCCTATCCTATCCCTTACCCTATCCTATCCTATCCTATGCCTTACCCTGTCATATCCTATCCTATCCCATCCTATCCCTTACCCTATCCTATCCTATCCTATCCCATCCCATCCCATCCTATTCCTTACCCTAACCTATCCTATCCTATCCTATCCCTTACCCTATCCTATCCTATCCTATCCTATCCTATCCTATCCCATCCCATCCTATCCTATCCTATCCCATCCTATCCCATCCTATCCCTTAACCTATCCTATCCTATCCCTTACTCTATCCTATCCTATCCTATCCCATCCTATCCCTTAACCTATCCTATCCTATCCCTTACCCTATCCTATCCTATGCCTTACCCTGTCATATCCTATCCTATCCCATCCTATCCCTTACCCTATCCTATCCTATCCTATCCCATCCCATCCCATCCTATTCCTTACCCTAACCTATCCTATCCTATCCTATCCCTTACCCTATCCTATCCTATCCTATCCTATCCTATCCTATCCCATCCCATCCTATCCTATCCTATCCCATCCTATCCCTTAACCTATCCTATCCTATCCCTTACTCTATCCTATCCTATCCTATCCCATCCTATCCCTTAACCTATCCTATCCTATCCCTTACCCTATCCTATCCTATCCTATGCCTTACCCTGTCATATCCTATCCTATCCCATCCTATCCCTTAACCTATCCTATCCTATCCCTTACTCTATCCTATCCTATCCTATCCCATCCTATCCCTTAACCTATCCTATCCTATCCCTTACCCTATCCTATCCTATCCTATGCCTTACCCTGTCATATCCTATCCTATCCCATCCTATCCCTTACCCTATCCTATCCTATCCTATCCCATCCCATCCCATCCTATTCCTTACCCTAACCTATCCTATCCTATCCTATCCTATCCCTTACCCTATCCTATCCTATCCTATCCTATCCTATCCTATCCCATCCCATCCTATCCCATCCCATCCTATCCTATCCTATCCTATCCCATCCCATCCTACCCTATCCTATCCCATCCCATCCTATCCTATCCTATCCCATCCCCTACCCCACCCCATCCCAAGCTGCTCAGAGCCCTCCCTGCCATGCTGGTGCCAAGTCATCCCCAGCCACAGAGATGTGGCAGCTGGGGAGGGCTCCGAGGGGCAGCAGGAGGCTGTGTGGGAGCTGTACCCCAGGCTCAGTGCCTGGCAGCATGGAAGGCAGTGGAGGGGGCCAGGGGCTGCTGGAGGGCAGGGTCCTGGCTGGCTGCAGCCTGCTGTGTGTGGGGCTGGTCCTGGGCATCGCTCGCTGCTACGTGAAGGTGGTGCTGAAGGTGCTGGAGGTAAGGCAAGGAGGGGCTGGGGGCTGGGGAGGGGCTGGGCTAACAAGAAGAGGCTGCACAGGGCATGAACCAGGGGGGGAAACCCTCCCCCTGCCCTTGGATGTGGTGCTGGCAGCTCTGGGGAGGTGCTGGGTGCTCAGCTGGCACCAGGCAGGAGGCTTCCTGGGCTTGAAGTAAGAGATTGAGAGGATGGTTTGGGTTGGAAGGGACCTCAGAGCTCTCCTGGCTCCATGACTGCACAGGGTGCTGCTCCTAGGTCTTTTCCAACCTGGTCTATCCCCTAGCCTAGCCTACCCCCTAGCCTAGCCTACCCCTAGTCTATCCTCTAGCCTATCCCATCCCCTATCCTATCCCCTATCCTATCCTACCCTATCCTATTCTATCCCCTATCCTATCCCCTATCCTACCCTACCCTGTCCTATCCCCTATCCTATCCCCTATCCTATCCTACCCTACCCCCTATCCCCTACCCTATCCCCTACCCTATCCTACCCTATCCTACCCTATCCTATCCTACCCTATCCTACCCTATCCCCTATCCTACCCTATCCCCTACCCTATCCTAACCCCTATCCTACCCTATCCTACCCTATGCCCTATCCTATCCTATCCTATCCCCTATCCTACCCTATCCTACCCTATCCTACCCTATGCCCTATCCTATCCTATCCTATTCCCTCTCCTACCCTATCCTACCCTACCCTATCCCCTATCCTCCCCTATCCTACCCTATCCCCTATCCTATCCTACCCTATCCCCTATCCTACCCTATCCCCTATCCTATCCCCTATCCTACCCTATCCATCCCCTCTCCTATCCATCCCTTATCCTACCCCGTCACATCCCCCATCCCATCCCCTACCCTATCCTATATTATCCTATCCTCTCCCCTACCCTACCCTACCCTACTCTCCCCTACCTTACCCTCCCCTCCCCGATCCCAAGCTGCTCGGAGCCCTCCCTGCCGTGCTGCTGCCAAGCCAACCCCAGCCACGGAGATGTGGCAGCTGGGGGGCAGCAGGAGGCTGTGTGGGAGCTGCAGCCCCGGCTCAGTGCCTGGCCTGTGTTAATGAGCTGCCATCGATCAGTGCAGAGCTGAGGGAGCTGCCTCTGCCACCCAGGGGCCTGGGGGCTCCAGCAGCCCCCAGCTCTGCTGGGGGAGACCTGAGGAGTCCATGCAGCCTCCCCCGGGGGGGAGATTGGCCTGGAGCTGAGCAGCTCATGGCTGAGGCTCTGCTGCTGTGCAGGATGGAGAGGAGAAGGCTCCCAGGAGACCTTCTGGTGGCCTCCCAGGAGCTGCAGGGGGCTGCAAGAGAGCTGGGGAGGGACTTTGGAGGGGGTGAGGGAGGGCTAGGAGTGGGGGGGCTGGAGCAGAGCTAGAAGTGGGGAGCTGGAGCTTGGCTGTGAGGAAGAAGTTGTTGGCCAGGAGGGTGGTGAGAGCCTGGCCCAGGCTGCCCAGGGAGGTGGTGGAAGCCTCCTGGCTGGAGGTGTTTGCAGCCAGGCTGGAGGTGGCTGTGAGCAACCTGCTGTGGTGTGAGGTGTCCCTGCCCAGGGCAGGGGGGCTGGGGCTGGCTGAGCCTGGGGGTTCCTTCCAGCCCTGGCAGCTCTGTGCTTCAGTGCTGCTGAGAGCAGCAAAGGTTTTGAAGAAGTCAGGATCACAACTGACTCTTCCAGGTTGACTTCTGATCTCCATCAGAGGCCCAAAGGCAGCACTGAGAGTCCATCCTGAAGCATTTCAACATCTTAGTCAATGACATTGATGGGGGACAGAGAGACAGAGGCTGCTCAGCAAGGCTGTGAGGACACCAAGCTGGAAGGCTTGGCTGAGGCCCCTGGAGGCTGTGAGGCCATTCAGAGCCTTGGGCAGGCTGAGAGCTGGGCAGGGAGGAAGCTGCTGAGGCTCAGGCAGCAGCAGAGCAGAGTCCTGCAGCTGCAGCAGCACAGCTTGGGAGGGGATCTGCTGCAGAGCAGCCCCAGGGAGGAGCAGCTGGCAGTGCTGCTGGGCAGCAAGCTCTGCATGGGGCAGCAAGGTGCCCTGGGGGCCAAGGAGGCCAAGGGGGTCCTGGGGGGCATCCAGCAGGGCCAGGGAGGTTCTGCTCCCCCTCTGCTCTGCCCTGCTGAGACCTCCCCTGCAAGATTGCCTCCAGCCCTGGGCTGCCCAGCTCAGGAGGGACAGGGAGCTGCTGCAGAGAGGCCAAGGCAGGCTGCAAGGCTGCTGAAGGGACTGCAGCACTGCCTGGGGAGGAGAGGCTGAGAGCCCTGGGGGTGCTGAGTGTGGAGAGCAGAAGGCTGAGAGGGAGCTGAGCAATGGCTCTCAGGAGCTGAGGGCTGGGGGACAGGAAGGGAGGCACAGGGACAGCCTCTGCTCACTGTGCCCTGGCACAGGCCAAGGGGCAAGGGATGGAAAGTGCAGCCCAGGAGCTTCCAGCTCAGCATCAGGAGCAACTTCTTGGCTGGGAGGCTGCCAGAGGCCTGGAGCAGGCTGCCCAGAGAGGTTGTGGAGTCTCCTTCTGTGGAGCCTCTGCAGCCCTGGCTGGCTGTGTTCTGTGTGCCCTGGGCTGGATCCTCTGCTCCTGCTCTGCCAGGGGCTGCCACTGGAAGCTCTCCAGGGCTCCCTTCCAGCCCCCAGCACCCTGGCAGCTGTGGTTTCTGCTTGCCAGGAGGTCACCTGCAGCCCTCCTGCTGTGAGCCTGCTCTGCACTGCCAGGATCCCTGCTGGGGGCAGGAAGCCTCTTTCAGCTCCTTCTCCTCTCAGTGCTGTTGAGCTCTCAGAGCCATTCCTGTGCAGCAGGACACCCCTGGAGCAGAGGGATGCAGCTCAGCTCATCAGCTCCCTGCCTTGCCCTCAGCCTGCCTGATTCCTCTCCCATGGCTTCTGCCTCCCTCTGGTTTGGGTTTCCCTTCCAGCTCTGGCTCAGGGCTCTGGGCAGGGCCTGTGCCCAGCTGCAGGAGGCTGACCCAGCTTGGTGCAGCACTGCACACCTGAGGGGCTGCTGAGGGCAGTGAGGGAGGGCTGCCTGCAGTGCCCCTGTGTGAGGCTGGCCTCTGGGATGCTTCCTCTTGATCCTTTCTCTCTCCTTCCAGCTTCACTCTCCCCTGCTGCCCCAAGCAAGAGGCTCAGGGCCAGTGGGATGCATGGAACCACAGCAGGGCTCAGGGTGGAAGGGACCCCAAGGCTCAGGCAGCCCCAGCCCCCTGCCCTGGGCAGGGACACCTCACACCACAGCAGGTTGCTCACAGCCACCTCCAGCCTGGCTGCAAACACCTCCAGCCAGGAGGCTTCCACCACCTCCCTGGGCAGCCTGGGCCAGGCTCTCACCACCCTCCTGGCCAACAACTTCTTCCTCCCATCCCAGCAGGGGGCTGGAGCTGGCTGAGCTCTGAGCTCCCCCCCAGCCCCAGCCCTGCAGGCAGTCTGTGCTGCTGTGCCAGCTGGGCAGCAGGGCACACCTCCCTGGGCCTCAGTGCCAGGCTCTCCACTTGGCCCAGCAAGGGCACACAGGAGCCTGGGCTGCAGCTAACTCCCTGCCAGGCAGCAGTCCCAGCCCTGCTCTGGGCAATCAGCACCAGGACAGCCAGGAGCTGCCAGCCAAGGAGGCCACAGCCCAAGCAAAGGGCACCCAAGGGTCCCTCCATCCCCTCTCATTCCCCCCAAGAGCCACAGCAGGGCTTGGGCTGGAAGGGAGCTCAGAGCTCAGCCAGCCCCAGCCCCCTGCCAGGGGCAGGGACAGCTCCCCCCAGCCCCAGCCTGCTCAGGGCCTCATCCAGCCTGGCCCTGAGCCCCTCCAGGCAGGAGGCAGCCACAGCCTCCCTGGGCAGCCTGTGCCAGAGTCTCCCCAGCCTCACTCTCAAGGATCTCTTCCTCCTCTCCACTCTCAGTCTCTCCTCTCCCAGCTCCAAGCCATTGTTCCTCAGCCTGGCACTGCCAGCCCTTGCCCAGAGTCCCTCCCCAGCTCTCCCTGAGCCCTTCAGGTGCTGGGAGGCTGCTCTGAGGTCTGCCTGCAGCCTTCTCCTCTCCAGGCTGCACAGCCCCAGCTCTCCCAGCCTGGCCCCACAGGGGAGGCTCTGCAGCCTCTGCTCATCTCTGTGGCCTCCTCTGGAGCCTCTCCAGCAGCTCCAGGTCCTTGTGCTGGGGGCCCAGAGCTGGAGGCAGTGCTGCAGGTGGGGGCTGAGCAGAGCAGAGCAGAGGGGCAGAATCCCCTCCCTGTGCTGCTGCCATGCATCCTGCTCCAGCCCAGGGCTGGCTCTTTGGGCTGCCAGCTCTCCTTGCTGCCTCAGCAGTCCTCTCTGCTCTGTCCCTGGGGGGCCCTGGAGCAGCTCTGAGGTCTCCCTGGAGCCCTCTCCAGGCTGAGCAGCCTCAGCTCTTGCAGCAGAATGGATTTCCTCAGGCTCCCACAGCCAACACAAACCTGAGGAGGGCTCTGGACAGCTGTGGTGCTGCAGATGCTGCAATCCT
This sequence comes from Dryobates pubescens, assembly GCF_014839835.1. Lineage (NCBI taxonomy): Eukaryota > Metazoa > Chordata > Aves > Piciformes > Picidae > Dryobates > Dryobates pubescens. The sequence goes on from NC_071635.1 coordinate 17,055,211, forward strand.
CTCTCAGCTGCTGGTTGCAATCATCCATTGGGTGTCTGATTGATTGGGAAGAGATAAACACAGTCATTAACTCCCTATCAGGGGCATGGCAATGCTCAGGGGGGTGGAGCAGCTCTGCTGCAGGGCCAGGCTGGGGGAGCTGGGGGTGTGCAGCCTGGGCTGCACCCAGTGGTGAGAGGCTGGCCAGGAGCAGGCAGGGTGAGGCTGCAGCACAGGAGGCCAAGGGCAGCCTGGGCTGCACCCAAAGCAGGGTGGCCAGAGCTGGAGAGAGGGATCCTGCCCCTCTGCTCTGCCCTGGGGAGACCTCACCTGCAGGGCTGGGGCCAGAGCTGGAGAGAGGGATCCTGCCCCTCTGCTGTGCCCTGGGGAGACCTCACCTGCAGGGCTGGGGCCAGAGCTGGAGAGAGGGATCCTGCCCCTCTGCTCTGCCCTGGGGAGACCTCACCTGCAGGGCTGGGGCCAGCTCTGGAGCCCTCAGCACAGGAGGGAGCTGGAGCTGAGGGAGAGGCTCCAGAGGAGGCCAGCAAGATGCTGAGGGGGTTGGAGCAGCTCTGCCCTGGGGCCAGGCTGAGGGAGCTGGGGGTGTTGAGCCTGCAGAAGAGAAGGCTGCAGGCAGAGCCCAGAGCAGCTGCCAGTCCCTGCAGGGGCTGCAAGCAGGCTGCAGAGGGACTGCTGCCAAAGGGCTGCAGGGACAGCCCCAGGGGCAATGGGTTGAGATGAGAGCAGAGCAGCTGGAGCTTGGATGTGAGGAACAAGTTGTGCCCCAGGAGGCTGCTGGAAGCCTGCAAGAGGTTGCCCAGGGAGGTGGTTGTGGCCCCATGGCTGGAGAGCTTGCAGGGGAGGCTGGAGAGGGCTCTGGGCAAGCTGCTGCAGGGGAGGATGTCCCTGCTGAGGGCAGGGGCTTGGCCTGCAGGGGCTCTGCAGCTCCCTTCCAGCCCCTGCTGTGGTTCTGTCAAGTCAAATCCCCTCCCTGGGTAGCTCTGAAGGTCACTTTGCCCCCTCAGGGGCTGACAGCTCCCTCTGGGCCAGCCTCTGCCTTTGGTTTTCCTTCTCCCCCTCCCTGTGGCAGCTCAGGAGCATGACAACCTCCTGCTCCCAGGGCAGAGGCTTGCTCTGTTGAGCAAGAGGTAATTAAGCTAATTGTGACCAGACAGAGCCTCTTGTGCCTTGCTCCTCATTACCACAGCAGTGAGGAACAAGCAGAGCAGAGCTCCAGGCAGGTTTGGTTTGTTCTTCAGCTACAAGCTGTTCTCTAGCTGTCCTGTGGGCCAGGAAGGAGTTCCCCTCTTTGCCTCTCACAATCCAGTTCAGCTCTTCCCCTTCAGGTCTTGCTCAAAAGGCTGCTCCTGCCCACAGCTTCCTTAGCCCAGCACAGGGACCTGGAGCTGCTGGGGAGGCTCCAGAGGAGGCCACGGAGAGGCTCAGAGGCTGCAGAGCCTCCCCTGTGGGGCCAGGCTGGGAGAGTTAAGGCTGTTGGAGAGGAGAAGGCTGCAGGGAGACCTCAGAGCTGATCCAAGGCCTCCCAGGCACAGAGCAGAGAGGACTGCTGAGGCAGCAAGGAGAGCTGGCAGCCCAAAGAGCCAACCCTGGGCTGGAGCAGGATGCATGGCAGCAGCACAGGGAGGGGATTCTGCCCCTCTGCTCTGCTCTGCTCAGCCCCCACCTGCAGCACTGCCTCCAGCTCTGGGCCCCCAGCACAAGGACCTGGAGCTGCTGGAGAGGCTCCAGAGGAGGCCACAGAGATGAGCAGAGGCTGCAGAGCCTCCCCTGTGGGGCCAGGCTGGGAGAGCTGGGGCTGTGCAGCCTGGGGAGGAGAAGGCTGCAGGGAGACCTCAGAGCAGCTTCCAGTGCCTGAAGGGCTCCAGGAGAGCTGGGGAGGGACTCTGGGCAAGGGCTGGCAGTGCCAGGCTGAGGAACAATGGCTTGGAGCTGGGAGAGGAGAGACTGAGAGTGGAGAGGAGGAAGAGATCCTTGAGAGTGAGGCTGGGGAGACTCTGGCACAGGCTGCCCAGGGAGGCTGTGGCTGCCTCCTGCCTGGAGGGGCTCAGGGCCAGGCTGGATGAGGCCCTGAGCAGCCTGGGGCTGGGGGGAGCTGTCCCTGCCCCTGGCAGGGGGCTGGGGCTGGCTGAGCTCTGAGCTCCCTTCCAGCCCAAGCCCTGCTGTGGCTCTTGGGGGAATGAGAGGGGATGGAGGGACCCTTGGGTGCCCTTTGCTTGGGCTGTGGCCTCCTTGGCTGGCAGCTCCTGGCTGTCCTGGTGCTGATTGCCCAGAGCAGGGCTGGGACTGCTGCCTGGCAGGGAGTTAGCTGCAGCCCAGGCTCCTGTGTGCCCTTGCTGGGCCAAGTGGAGAGCCTGGCACTGAGGCCCAGGGAGGTGTGCCCTGCTGCCCAGCTGGCACAGCAGCACAGACTGCCTGCAGGGCTGGGGCTGGCTGAGCTCTGAGCTCCCCCCCAGCCCCAGCCCCCTGCCAGGGTCAGGGACCCCTCCCACCAGCCCCAGCTTGCTCAGGGCCTCATCCAGCCTGGCCCTGGACCCCTCCAGGGGGAGGACATCCTTCATCTCCCTGAGATCCCCCCAGCCCTAGTGGTGCAGTGAGAGGGCTCAGGGGAAGGCTGAGCTGCAGCTGCAGGGAGCAGAGGGTTAGCCAGGTGCCAGCAGGGATGGCAGCACTCCAGGAGCTGAACTCTCACCAGCAATCCACCCTGGAGCCCCCTGAGTGCAGCCTCTGGGTGGTTTGCTCTGCTGTGCAGAGCAGGGAAATGAGGAGGAAGCTTCTGACCTGAGCACTCCTCCTGCTGCACTGCTGCCAGCTGAGCAGCACCCATGGGTGGGCAGGGGGGCAAGGAGGGCAGCAGCAGCCTGGGCTGGAGCAGCAGTGGTGTGGGCAGCAGGAGCAGGGCAGGGATTGTGCCCCTGGGCTCAGCACTGGGGAGGCCACAGCTTGAGGGCTGGGCTCAGCTTTGGGCTCCTGGCTGCCAGAAGGAGCTTGAGGAGCTGGAGCAGGGCCAGGGAAGGGCAGGAAAGGTGGGGAAGGGTCTGGGGGAGAGGGCTGGGGAGGAGCAGCTGAGGGAGCTGGGGGTGGGGAGTGTGGAGCAGAGGAGGCTGAGGGAGACCTCCTTGCTCTCTGCAGCTCCCTGAGAGGAGGCTGCAGCCAGGGGGGGTTGGGCTCTGCTCCCCAGGAACAAGGGCCAGGAGGAGAGGCAATGGCCTCAGGCTGCCCCAGGGGAGGCTCAGGTTGGAGAGGAGAAGAAACTTCTTCCCTGCAAGGGTTCTGCAAGCCTGGCCCAGGCTGCCCAGGGAGGGGGTTGGATGCCCATCCCTGGAGGGGTTCCAGAGAGGCAGAGCTGTGGTGCTCAGGCCATGGCTCAGCCCCAGCCTGGGCAGGGGCAGAGGATGCTTGGGCTGGAGGAGCTTGAAGGTCTTTTCCTGTGGGGTTCTGCTGCCTTCTCCCCCTCCACAGGCCCCTGCCAGCTGGGAGGCAGAGGAAGGGAAGAGTTCTTTTCCTCCATGTGTTGCCAGCTGGAGAGAAATCAAAGCAGAGGCTGGAACCAAGGACTGGAACCCAGCCCCTGTGGCTTGAGCAGCCCAGGGCAGCCCAGCTGAGACTGCTGGGGGGCTCCAGCTGTGCTGGGATGAAGGCCAAGCCTGCAGCCCCATGGCCAAGCAAGGGCTGCTGGGGGCCTCTGAGAAACCCTTTTGCTTTCCTGGCTGCCCTGCAGTGCTCCAGCAGCAGGGACAGTGCCAGGAGCCCAGGGGCAAGGAGCCCTCTGTGTGGGGGAAAAACTCTGCAGCAAGGACCCTGGACCCTGGGGGTGCTGGAAACAAAGCAGGAGCCAAGGTGTGAGCTGCTGAGGAGTGCTTGGGACCCTCTGGGGTGCTGGAAACAAAGCAGGAGCCAAGGTCTGAGCTGCTGAGGAGTGCTTGGGACCCTCTGGGGTGTTGGAAACAAAGCAGGAGCCAAGGTCTGAGCTGCTGAGGAGTGCTTGGGACCCTCTGGGGTGCTGGACACAAAGCAGGAGCCAAGGTCTGAGCTGCTGAGGAGTGCTTGGGACCCTCTGGGGTGTTGGAAACAAAGCAGGAGCCAAGGTCTGAGCTGCTGAGGAGTGCTTGGGACCCTCTGGGGTGTTGGAAACAAAGCAGGAGCCAAGGTCTGAGCTGCTGAGGAGTGCTTGGGACCCTCTGGGGTGTTGGAAACAAAGCAGGAGCCAAGGTCTGAGCAGCTGAGGAGTGCTTGGGACCCTCTGGGGTGCTGGAAACAAAGCAGGAGCCAAGGTCTGAGCTGCTGAGGAGTGCTTGGGACCCTCTGGGGTGCTGGACACAAAGCAGGAGCCAAGGTGTGAGCTGCTGAGGAGTGCTTGGGACCCTCTGGGGTGCTGGACACAAAGCAGGAGCCAAGGTGTGAGCTGCTGAGGAGTGCTTGGGACCCTCTGGACACAAAGCAGGAGCCAAGGTGTGAGCTGCTGAGGAGTGCTTGGGACCCTCTGGGGTGCTGGAAACAAAGCAGGAGCCAAGGTCTGAGCAGCTGAGGAGTGCCTGGGACCCTCTGGAGACAAAGCAGGAGCCAAGGTCTGAGCTGCTGAGGAGTGCTTGGGCTGGCACAGGAGCCCAGGCCAGCAGAGTCTGGAGTCAGGCAGGACTGTGGCTGGAGTTGGCTCCAGGTAGATTCCAAGCCATGGGAATCACACTCAGTGTTAGAGGGGGAAGGGGCAAGCAGCAGGGGCCAGGCTCTGCTCAGTGGTGCCCTGGGACAGGCCAAGGGGCAGTGGGCACAGACTGGGAGCCAGGAGGTTCCACCTCAGCAGGAGGAGAAACTGCTTTGGGGTGAGGCTGCTGGAGCCTGGAGCAGGCTGCCAGAGAGGTTGTGGAGCCTCCTGCTCTGGGGAGCTTCCAACCCCCCTGGGTGTGCCCTGGGTGCCCTGCTCTGGGTGCCCTGCCCTGGCAGGGGCTTGGACTGGAGGATCTCCAGAGGTCCCTTCCAGACCCCAGCACTCTGTGGCTCTGTGCCAAGAGGATCAGAGTGCAGCAGGGGCAGGGCTGGCTTCCTCCTGGGTGCAGTTGTGGGGAGCTGGCAGAACTGAGGTGCCCAACCTCTGATTCCCCCCCCAGCAAGCTCCTGGCCAAGCTGTCAGCCCCTGGCTGGGACAGCAGCTCTGAGCTGGGTGAGGAACTGGCTGGAGGCTGAGCCCAGAGAGTGGTGGTGAATGGTGCCACAGCCAGCTGGCAGCCAGGCACCAGTGCTGTGCCCCAGGGAGCAGGGCTGGGCCCCAGCCTGATCAATATCTTCATTGATGATCTGGAGGAGGGGATGGAGTCCATCAGCAGGGAATGTGCAGCTGACAGCAAGCTGGGGGCAGGAGCTGAGCTGTCAGAGGGCAGCAGAGCTCTGCAGAGGGACCTGGCCAGGCTGGGCAGAGGGGCAGAGGCCAAGGGCAGGAGATTGAACACAGCCAAGTGCCAGGGGCTGCACTTTGGCCACAGCAACCCCAGGCAGTGCCACAGGCTGGGGGCAGAGGGGCTGAGAGCAGCCAGGCAGAGAGGGACCTGGGGGTGCTGGGGGAGAGCAGCTGAAGAGGAGGCAGCAGTGTGCCCAGGGGGCCAAGAAGGCCAAGGGCAGCCTGGCCTGGGTCAGGCAGAGTGTGGCCAGCAGGAGCAGGGAAGTCCTTGTGCCCTGTGCTCAGCACTGCTGAGGCCACAGCTTGAGTCCTGTGGCCAGCTCTGGGCTCCTGAGGCTAGGAAAGAGGTTGAGCTGCTGGAAGGTGTCCAGAGAAGGGCAACAAAGCTGGGGAGGGGTCTGGGGCACAGGGCTGGGGAGGGGGCTGGGGCACAGCCCTGTGAGGAGAGGCTGAGGGAGCTGGGGTTGCTTAGCCTGCAGAAGAGGAGGCTCAGGGGAGACCTTCTTGCTCTCTGCAACTCCCTGCAGGGAGGTTGGAGCCAGCTGGGGGTTGGTCTCTTCTGCCAGGCCCCCAGCCCCAGAACAAGAGGACACAGTCTGCAGCTGTGCCAGGGGAGGCTGAGGCTGGAGGGGAGGAGAAAGTTCTTCCCAGCAAGAGGAATTGGCCACTGGGATGAGCTGCCCAGGGAGGTGGTGGAGTCCCCAGCCCTGGGGGTGTTCAGGCAAGGCTTGGATGTGGCACTTGGAGCCAGGGTTTAGCTGTCAGGAGGGGTTGGGGATGAGGTCCCAGGTTGGACTGGATGAGCTCTGAGCTCTTTGCCAGCCTGGCTGATTCTGTGACCTTCCTCAGAGCCCAGCTGCAGCCAGCAGCCCAGCCAGGCTGATTCTGTGATCCTGTGCTTTAAAATCCCCTGCAGATGTCCATCCCCAGCAGGTCTCTGCTGTCAGTGCCAGCAGTTGGTATCATGATGTTCCCCAAAGCTCCGTGGGGAAGAGCCCTGAGCTCTTGGGGCTCACTGAGTCTCTTGAGCAGCTCAGGGATTTGAGGAGGGTTTTCCTGGGGGGGTGGTTTGAAGCCAAGCAACAGGAAGGCTCAGGACAAGCCCAGCTGCCTGTGTCCTGAGGGGTTTGAGCCAAGCTCTTCTCTCTGCCAGTGGCACGAAGTGATTGATGCAGGAAATGACACAGGGGGCATGGATGAAGCAGTCTGAGGTTGGGGAGACTCTGGCACAGGCTGCCCAGGGAGGCTGTGGCTGCCTCCTGCCTGGAGGGGTTCAGGGCCAGGTTGGATGAGGCCCTGAGCAAGCTGGGGCTGGGGGGAGGTGTCCCTGCCCATGGCAGGGGGCTGGAGCTGGCTGAGCTCTGAGCTCTCTTCCAACCTGAGCCATTCTGAGTGGTTCTGTGATGATTCTGTGACAACCTTCAGGCTGAGTTTGGAAAACAGATGTCTGAGGGAGAGAGGCTCAGACAGTTCACCTTCAGGGGATGAAAGAGTGCCTGGAAAGGACACAATGCAAACCATCACCACCTGCTTGGTGTCCAGCTCTGGAGCCTGTGTGCCAGGAAGGCTCTGGAGGGGCTGGAAGGTGTCCAGAGCAGGGCCAGGAGGAGGAGCAGAGGGCTGGAGCTGCTCTGAGCACAGCCTGAGAGAGTTGGGGTTGTGCAGGCTGCAGAGGAGAAGGCTCCCAGGAGACCTTCTGGTGGCCTCCCAGGAGCTGCAGGGGGCTGCAAGAGAGCTGGGGAGGGACTTTGGAGGGGGTGAGGGAGGGATAGGGGTCTGGGACACCTCTGAGGGGAGCAGGAATCAGGCCTGGGACAGAGAGCCAGCAATGGGCACTGGCAGCCCAGAAGGCCAAGGGCAGCTCAGCTGAGCCTTCTGGGCTGCCAGTGCCCATTGCCAGAGGTGGAGGGAGAGGATCCTGCCCCTCTGCTCTGGGGGGTGAGGGAGGGACAGGAGTGGGGGGGCTGGAGCAGAAGTAGAAGTGGGGAGCTGGAGATTGGCTGTGAGGAAGAAGTTGTTGGCCAGGAGGGTGGTGAGAGCCTGGCCCAGGCTGCCCAGGGAGGTGGTGGAAGCCTCCTGGCTGGAGGTGTTTGCAGCCAGGCTGGAGGTGGCTGTGAGCAACCTGCTGTGGGGTGAGGTGTCCCTGCCCAGGGCAGGGGGCTGGGGCTGGCTGAGCCTTGGGGTCCCTGCCCAGCCTCACCCCCCTGGCCCTGTGCTCTCTTGTCTCGGAGCAGTGGGCGACCCTGCAGGTCCAGGAGGCAGTCCGGAAGCAGAAGGCTCTGGCCCCTGAGCATCTGATCTCCACTGGTAAGAGCCCTGGGGCCCTGCCCTGCTGCCCTGGGGCACAGGCAGCTGCCTGCCCCTCCTGGCTGGAGGCACAGCTGCTGTGGGGTGGGGGGAGTGGAGCAGCAGCTCTGCAGAGAGGCACCTGGCAGTGCCCCCCTGGAGCCAGCAAGGTGACCTCCTGGCCCAGAGGGCCAAGGGTCTGCTGGGGGGCATGGAGAGACTGTGGGCAGCAGGCTGAGGGAGGTTTTCCTCTCACCCAGCCCTGCCCCACCTGGAGTGCTGTGTCCAGCTCTGGGCTGCCCAGTCCAGGAGGGGCAGGGAGCAATGGGGGAGAGTCCAAGGGAGGCTGCTGGGGGGCCTGGAGCAGCTCTGTGAGGAGCAAAGGGCTGAGCAGCCCCAGAGGGGAGCTGAGCAATGCTCAGCAAGAGCTCAGGGCTTGGGGGGCAGGAGGATGAGGCCAGGCTCTGCTGGCTGGTGCCCAGGGACAGGGCAAGGGGCACAAACTGGAAGCCAGGAGGCTCCACCTGAACAGAAAGAGAAACCTCTTTGGTGTGAGGCTGCTGGGGCCTGGAGCAGGCTGCCCAGGGAGGCTGTGGAGTCTCCTGCTCTGGAGCCATTCCAAACCCACCTGGATGCCATCTTCTGCAACAGGCTCCAGGTACCCCTGCCCTGGCAGGGCTGGGTTGGACTCAGTGCTCCCCGGGGGTCCCTTCCACCCTCTCTGCTCTGTGCCCCTGGCAGGGCTGGGTTGGACTCAGTGCTCCCCAGGGGTCCCTTCCCCCCCCTCTGTTCTGGCAGGGCTGGGTTGGACTCAGTGCTCCCCAGGGGTCCCTTCCACCCCCTCTGCTCTGTGCCCCTGGCAGGGCTGGGTTGGACTCAGTGCTCCCCGGGGGTCCCTTCCACCCCCTCTGTTCTGGCAGGGCTGGGTTGGACTCAGTGCTCCCCGGGGGTCCCTTCCACCCCCTCTGCTCTGTGCCCCCAGCAGGGCTGGGTTGGACTCAGTGCTCCCCGGGGGTCCCTTCCACCCCCTCTGCTCTGTGCCCCCCGGCAGGGCTGGGTCTGTCTCGGCGCTCCCCGGGGGTCCCTTCCACCCCCTCTGCTCTGTGCCCCCCGGCAGGGCTGGGTTGGACTCAGTGCTCCCCGGGGGTCCCTTCCACCCCCTCTGCTCTGTGCCCCTGGCAGGGCTGGGTTGGACTCAGAGCTCCCCGGGGGTCCCTTCCACCCCCTCTGCTCTGTGCCCCCAGCAGGGCTGGGTTGGACTCAGTGCTCCCCGGGGTCCCTTCCACCCGCTCTGCTCTGTGCCCCCCGGCAGGGCTGGGTCTGTCTCGGTGCTCCCCGGGGGTCCCTTCCACCCCCTCTGCTCTGTGCCCCTGCCCCAGCAGGGCTGGGTCGGTCTCGGTGCTCCCCGGGGGTCCCTTCCACCCGCTCTGCTCTGTGCCCCCCGGCAGGGCTGGGTCTGTCTCGGTGCTCCCCGGGGTCCCTTCCACCCCCTCTGCTCTGTGCCCCCAGCAGGGCTGGGTTGGACTCAGTGCTCCCCGGGGTCCCTTCCACCCCCTCTGCTCTGTGCCCCCCGGCAGGGCTGGGTCGGTCTCGGTGCTCCCCGGGGTCCCTTCCACCCCTTCTGCTCTGTGCCCCCCGGCAGGGCTGGGTCGGTCTCGGTGCTCCCCGGGGTCCCTTCCACCTCCTCTGCTCTGTGCCCCCGGCAGGGCTGGGTCTGTCTCGGCGCTCCCCGGGGGTCCCTTCCACCCGCTCTGCTCTGTGCCCCCCGGCAGGGCTGGGTCTGTCTCGGCGCTCCCCGGGGGTCCCTTCCACCTCCTCTGCTGTGTGCCCCCCGGCAGGGCTGGGTTGGACTCAGTGCTCCCCGGGGGTCCCTTCCACCTCCTCTGCTGTGTGCCCCCCGGCAGGGCTGGGTTGGACTCAGTGCTCCCCGGGGGTCCCTTCCACCTCCTCTGCTGTGTGCCCCCCGGCAGGGCTGGGTTGGACTCAGTGCTCCCCAGGAGTCCCTTCCACCCGCTCTGCTCTGTGCCCCCCGGCAGGGCTGGGTCGGTCTCGGCGCTCCCCGGGGGTCCCTTCCACCTCCTCTGCTCTGTGCCCTCGGCAGGGCTGGGTCTGTCTCGGTGCTCCCCGGGGGTCCCTTCCACCCCCTCTGCTCTGTGCCCCCCGGCAGGGCTGGGTTGGACTCAGTGCTCCCCGGGGTCCCTTCCACCCCCTCTGCTCTGTGCCCCCAGCAGGGCTGGGTTGGACTCAGTGCTCCCCGGGGTCCCTTCCACCCCCTCTGCTCTGTGCCCCCGGCAGGGCTGGGTCGGTCTCGGCGCTCCCCGGGGGTCCCTTCCACCCGCTCTGCTCTGTGCCCCCCGGCAGGGTTGGGTTGGATTCAGTGCTCCCCGGGGGTCCCTTCCACCCCCTCTGCTCTGTGCCCCCAGCAGGGCTGGGTTGGACTCAGTGCTCCCCAGGGGTCCCTTCCACCCCCTCTGTTCTGGCAGGGCTGGGTTGGACTCAGAGCTCCCCAGGGGTCCCTTCCACCCCCTCTGCTCTGTGCCCCCCGGCAGGGCTGGGTTGGACTCAGTGCTCCCCGGGGGTCCCTTCCACCCCCTCTGCTCTGTGCCCCCCGGCAGGGCTGGGTCGGTCTCGGGGCTCCCCGGGGGTCCCTTCCACCCCCTCTGCTCTGTGCCCCCAGCAGGGCTGGGTTGGACTCAGTGCTCCCCGGGGGTCCCTTCCACCCGCTCTGCTCTGTGCCCCCCGGCAGGGCTGGGTGGACTCAGTGCTCCCCGGGGGTCCCTTCCACCCCCTCTGCTCTGTGCCCCCAGCAGGGCTGGGTCTGTCTCGGCGCTCCCCGGGGGTCCCTTCCACCCCCTCTGCTCTGTGCCCCCAGCAGGGCTGGGTCTGTCTCGGCGCTCCCCGGGGGTCCCTTCCACCCGCTCTGCTCTGTGCCCCCCGGCAGGGCTGGGTCTGTCTCGGTGCTCCCCAGGGGTCCCTTCCACCCGCTCTGCTCTGTGCCCCCGGCAGGGCTGGGTCGGTCTCGGTGCTCCCCGGGGGTCCCTTCCACCCCCTCTGCTCTGTGCCCCCAGCAGGGCTGGGTTGGACTCAGTGCTCCCCGGGGGTCCCTTCCACCCGCTCTGCTCTGTGCCCCCAGCAGGGCTGGGTTGGACTCAGTGCTCCCCGGGGGTCCCTTCCACCCGCTCTGCTGTGTGCCCCCGGCTGGGCTGGGTCTGTCTCGGTGCTCCCCGGGGGTCCCTTCCACCCGCTCTGCTCTGTGCCCCCAGCAGGGCTGGGTCGGTCTCGGCGCTCCCCGGGGGTCCCTTCCACCCCCTCTGCTGTGTGCCCCCCGGCAGGGCTGGGTCTGTCTCGGCGCTCCCCGGGGGTCCCTTCCACCCGCTCTGCTCTGTGCCCCCGGCAGGGCTGGCTCTGTCTCGGCGCTCCGCGGCAGGTGGCGGCGGTGCCGGGCGGCGGCGGCGGCGGTGCGGGGAGCGGGGGCAGAGCTGCTGCCCGGCTCTCCCCGCGGTGCCCGCTGCCCCCGGCAGCCCTTGGCAGGATGCTTCCCTCCCCGCAGGCATCGTGCGGCGGCAGCAGCGCTCGATGGAGGAGGAGCTGGGCGGGCAGCGCCGCGGGCAGTTCCGCCTGGCCCATGCGCTCTACTTCTGCAGGAGGGGCTGCGAGGCGGTGGCCGAGGACGAAGTCACCCGCAGGTTCTCCTCCGAGGAGCTGCCCTCCTGGAACCTGCTGAGCCGCAGCGGCGCCCGCCTGCACCGCCTGGGCTGGCAGCTGGGCGCCGCCTGGCTCCTGGGCATCCTGCTGCGCTACTGCCTGCTGCTGCCCTTCCGGTCAGCGGCCCCGGGGGCTGGGGGCTGGGGGCTGGGGGAGGGACTGCTGCTGCCTGCTGCCGGAGCAGCCCCCCCGCCACGCCTGGCTGGGCTGACAGTTGCCCCCCTTTCCCCTTCCCCCCTCCCCACGCCTGGCTGGGCTGACAGTTGCCCCTCTCTCCCTTCCCCCCTCCCCATGCCAGGCTGGGCTGCCAGTTGCCCTCTCTCCCTTCCCCCCTCCCCATGCCAGGCTGGGCTGACAGTTGCCCCTCTCCCCCTTCCCCCCTCCCCATGCCAGGCTGGGCTGCCAGTTGCCCCCCTCCCTCCCCCCCCTTCCCCCCTCCTTCCGCCCCCTTCCCCCCTCCCCATGCCAGGCTGGGCTGCCACTTGCCCCCCTCCCTCCCCCCCTTCCCGCCTCCTTCTGCCCCCTTCCCCCCTCCCTGTGCCAGGCTGGGCTGCCAGTTGCCCCTCTCTCCCTTCCCCCCTCCCCATGCCAGGCTGGGCTGCCAGTTGCCCCTCTCTCCCTTTCCCTCTCCCCATGCCAGGCTGGGCTGGCAGTTGCCCCCTTCCTCCCCTACCCCCTCCCTATGCCAGGCTGGGCTGCCAGCTGCCCCTCCCCCTTGCCCCCTCCCCATGCCAGGCTGGGCTGCCAGCTGCCCCTCCCCCCTCCCCCTCCCCATGCCAGGCTGGGCTGCCAGTTGCCCCTTTCCCCCTTCCCCCCTCCCTATGCCAGGCTGGGCTGCCAGTTGCCCCTTTCCCCCTTCCCCCCTCCCCATGCCAGGCTGGGCTGCCAGTTGCCCCTCTCTCCCTTCCCCCCTCCCCATGCCAGGCTGGGCTGCCAGTTGCCCCCCTTCCTCCTTCCCCCCTCCCTGCCCAGGGAGGGGGTTGGATGCCCATCCCTGGAGGGCTGTCAGAGCTGTGGTGCTGAGGCCATGGCTCAGCCCCAGCCTGGGCAGAGGATGCTTGGGGTGGGTGATCCCCAAGGTCTTCTCCAAGCAACCCCCTCTGTGTCTCTCCATGTGCCTGGCTGGGAGCTCAGCTCAGGAGGAGCAAAGCTTTGTGCAGAGGGGCTCCAGCCTTGGCTTGCTCAGCCAAGGGCACAGCAGGAAACACCTCCTGGACACCCCTGGGGAGGTCTCCAGCCTGAGCTGCTGGCTGCAGCTTGGCTCTGAGGAAGGTCATAGAATCAGCCAGGCTGGCAAAGACCTCAGAGCTCATCCAGTGCAACCTGGGACCTCATCCCCAGCCCCTCCTGACAGCTAAGCCCTGGCTCCCAGTGCCACATCCAAGCCTTGCCTGAACACCCCCAGGGCTGGGGACTCCACCACCTCCCTGGGCAGCCTCTGCCAATCACAGAATCAACCAGGTTGGAACAGACCTCAGAGCTCATCCAGTCCAACCTGGGACCTCATCCCCAACCCCTCCTGACAGCTAAGCCCTGGCTCCCAGTGCCACATCCAAGCCTTGCCTGAACACCCCCAGGGCTGGGGACTGCACCACCTCCCTGGGCAGCTCATGCAGGGCACTGCTCAGCCTGCTCTGGGCAGCCAGGAGGGCTGCAGGCAGCAGAGGGCTTTGTGCTCCTGAGTGCCAGCAGGCTCTGGGGGCCTGGGCTGCTCTGTGCCGCTGGGGAGGGGCACTCAGAGTGGGGGGCAGCATGCTGGGCTAGCTCTGAGGGGGCAGCAGAAGCTGCTCTTGCTCCCCTTGGCTTTCTGGCCTTTCATTCAGGCTCTTTTTTCTCCCCTCCCCCCAACCCCCGTTGCAGCATCTGCTTGGCTGTCTTCAGCATCCTGCTGCTGGTGGTGGCCACCACGGTGGTGGGACAGTTCCCCAACGGCAGGTAGGTGCCTGTGAGGCTCTGCCCAGGGCTGCTCTGCAAGGCCTGCAGTGGGGGGGTTGCAATCCTGACCTGCCTGAGGCTGGAGGCTTGGGGGGCTTGGAGTTTGGCTGTGCTTCTTCACCCCCAGCTCCCAGGGCACTGGGAGAGAGAGCCTGGCTGTGGGCACAGCCAGAGGCTGCCAGCCTCTCCCAGGGGCAGCAGTGGAGTCCCCTCCACGGGACTGATCCTGCCAGGGTGCTGAGCCAGCTCCAACCTGGGCAGGTTGGAGCAGAGGGGCCCTGGGGGTCCCTCCCTAGCTGGGACTCTGGGAGCTGGAAGGGAAGCTGCAGTGTGAGGCAGGCAGGGGCTGGAGCCTGCCTTGGAGTGGGAAAGAGAGAGGAAGCTCTGCCTGGGACTGCTGGGGGCTGGGGAAGGGACTACTGCTGCCTGCTGCAAGAGGAACCCCCCTGCCAGGGCTGGGCTGGCTCTGGCCCCCTCCCCTGCCAGGGCTGGGTTGGCTCTGGCCCCCTGCTCCCTGCCAGGGCTGGGCTGGCTCTGGCCCCCTGCCCCTTGCCAGGGCTGGGTTGGTTGTTGCCCATCTCAGGTACTGGGTTGAGGTTTGGGCTCCTGGCTGCCAGCAGGACCTTGAGGAGCTGGAGCAGGGCCAGGGGAGGGCAGGAAAGGTGGGGAAGGGTCTGAAGAAGAGGGCTGGGGAGGAGCAGCTGAGGGAGCTGGGGGTGGGGAGTGTGGAGCAGAGGAGGCTGAGGGAGACCTCCTTGCTCTCTGCAGCTCCCTGAGAGGAGGCTGCAGCCAGGGGGGGTTGGGCTCTGCTCCCCAGGAACAAGGGCCAGGAGGAGAGGCAATGGCCTCAGGCTGCCCCAGGGGAGGCTCAGGTTGGAGAGGAGAAGAAACTTCTTCCCTGCAAGGGTTCTGCAAGCCTGGCCCAGGCTGCCCAGGGAGGGGGTTGGATGCTCATCCTTGGAGGGGTTGCAGAGCTGTGGTGCTGAGGCCATGGCTCAGCCCCAGCCTGGGCAGAGGCAGAGGATGGTTGGGGCTGGGTGAGCCTCAGAAGGGCTTCTCCAGCCCAGACAGTTCTTGGGTCCTCTGCCTAAACTTCAGCAGCCCCAGCAGGAGCTGGCAGAGAGCTCCAAGATGCTTCTGCCTGGGGGCCTGCAGCAGAACTGCATCTGCCTAGCAGGGGCCTTGTGAAAGCAGCTGCCAGGGGTGCCATGGGGGGGGACTGCTGAGCCCTGGGGGGGACTGCTGAGCCCTGGGGGGGTCTGCCTGGCTTCCTGTCTTTCAGAGTGAAGGTCTGGCTCAGCAACCAGGTGCAGATGACCTGTGCCACCTTGGGTATCCGGTGCCTGGCTGGCCTGGTGCATTTCCACAACAGGTGAGTGGTGCCAGCTTGGTGCTTGGTGGCAGTGCTCAGTGGCTCAGCTCTCAGAGCAGGATGCTCAGCCCCTTCCTGTGGCCACAGCAACCCCAGGCAGTGCCACAGGCTGGGGGCAGAGGGGCTGAGAGCAGCCAGGCAGAGAGGGACCTGGGGGTGCTGGGGGAGAACAGCTGAAGAGGAGGCAGCAGTGTGCCCAGGGGGCCAAGAAGGCCAAGGGCAGCCTGGCCTGGGTCAGGCAGAGTGTGGCCAGCAGGAGCAGGGAAGTCCTTGTGCCCTGTGCTCAGCACTGCTGAGGCCACAGCTTGAGTCCTGTGTCCAGCTCTGGGCTCCTGAGGGTAGGAAAGAGGTTGAGCTGCTGGAAGGTGTCCAGAGAAGGGCAACAAAGCTGGGGAGGGGTCTGGGGCACAAGGCTGGGGAGGGGTCTGGGGCACAGCCCTGTGAGGAGAGGCTGAGGGAGCTGGGGTTGCTTAGCCTGCAGAAGAGGAGGCTCAGGGGAGACCTTCTTGCTCTCTGCAGCTCCCTGCAGGGAGGTTGGAGCCAGCTGGGGGTTGGTCTCTTCTGCCAGGCCCCCAGCAGCAGAACAAGAGGACACAGTCTGCAGCTGTGCCAGGGGAGGCTGAGGCTGGAGGGGAGGAGAAAGTTCTTCCCAGCAAGAGGAATTGGCCACTGGGATGAGCTGCTCAGGGAGGTGGTGGAGTCCCCAGCCCTGGAGGTGTTCAGGAAAGGCTTGGATGTGGCACTTGGTGCCATGGTTTAGCTGTCAGGAGGGGTTGGGGATTAGGTCCCAGGTTGGACTTGCTGAGCTCTGAGGTCTTTTCCCACCTGGCTGATTCTATGGTTCCTTCATGAGGGTGATCCAAGGAGAGTTCAGAGCAGCCAAACTCAGCCCAGCTGTTTGCAGGCCCTGCTTTGCCTTCTGGCAGGGGGGGTGGAGGGGCAGCAGCTCTGTGTTCTGCCTTGGGGATGGACTTGGTCATGTTTGCCACCAGCAGCCTGCTCTGATCCCCTGCAAGCACCCCAGCAGGAGCTGTTCAGCTGCTCTGGTGGCTGTCTGCCATGGTGAAGGGCTCATGATGCCTCCCAAGGAGGACCTGGAACTGCTCCAGCAGGTCCAGAGGAGGCCATGAAGATGATCCAGGGGCTGAAGCACCTCTGCTATGAAGAGAGCCTGAGGGAGCTGGGGCTGTGCAGCCTGGAGAGGAGAAGGCTCCAGGGAGACCTCAGAGCAGCCTCCCAGTTCCTGAAGGGCTCCAGGAGAGCTGTGGAGGGACTCTGGGCAAGGGCTGGGAGTGCCAGGATGGGAGGGAGCAGCTGGCTGCGAGCAGCCTGAGGAGAAGGCCTTGGGGGGGCTGGGGAGGGGAGAAGCTGGCCAGGAGCAGGCAGGGTGAGGCTGCAGCACAGGAGGCCAAGGGCAGCCTGGGCTGCACCCAAAGCAGGGTGGCCAGAGCTGGAGAGAGGGATCCTGCCCCTCTGCTCTGCCCTGGGGAGACCTCACCTGCAGGGCTGGGGCCAGAGCTGGAGAGAGGGATCCTGCCCCTCTGCTCTGCCCTGGGGAGACCTCACCTGCAGGGCTGGGGCCAGCTCTGGAGCCCTCAGCACAGGAGGGAGCTGGAGCTGAGGGAGAGGCTCCAGAGGAGGCCAGCAAGATGCTGAGGGGCTTGGAGCAGCTCTGCTGTGGGGACAGCTGAGGGAGCTGGGGGTAAGGAATTGGGGGGTGGTCCTCAGTGGCTCAGTGAAGGAAGCAGCCCTGGGGCAGCTCAGGGCAGGACAGGACCACTCCACCAGGAGCATTTTAAAGCCTTTTGTGGTGTTCTCTGCAGCTGAGCCCTGGCCCTCAATTGCTGTTGTCCCTGGCAGCCTCTCTCCTGGCTGCATGCTGGGGGTGGGGGGGTTGATCTCTTGGGGCCTGCAGGTCCAGCAGGAGGGGATGACTTTTCTGGGTGTCCCTGCAGGGAGAACAGACCCCAGGAAGGAGGCATCTGTGTGGCCAACCACACCTCCCCCTTGGATGTCCTCATCCTGGCCAGCGATGGATGCTACTCCCTGGTAGGAAGCAGAGAGTTGGTAACCTCCAGCCCTGCTGGGGGGGGCTGAGGGAACTGCCCCCCAAAAGGAGACCGCTCAGAGCAGCTGAGATTGGGAGGGAAGCCAATGGAGCTCTGCTGACAAGCAAGCTGCAACCCACAGCTGTGAAACGCAGTGGGGAGCTCCAGCCCAGCCCGGCCCCGCCCCGGGGAGCTGCAGCCCAGCCCAGCCCAGCCCCGGGGAGCTGCAGCCCAGCCCAGCCCAGCCCCGCCCCGGGGAGCTGCAGCCCAGCCCAGCCCAGCCCCGCCCCGGGGAGCTGCAGCCCAGCCCAGCCCAGCCCCGGGGAGCTGCAGCCCAGCCCCAGGGGGGTGCAAGAGAGAGAGATTCACCACTTAGAATCAACACAGACTCCTCACCCCCCTGCATCAATCCTGGGGCACTCTCCCTCCTTCCCCCCACAACACTCTCCCTCCTTCCCCCCACAACTCTCCCTCTCCTTCCCCTTCTCCCTCTCCCTCTCCTTCCCTTCTCCCTCTCCCTCTCCTTCCCTTCTCCCTCTCCCTCTCCTTCCCCTTCTCCCTCTCCCTCTCCTTCCCCTTCTCCCTCTCCCTCTCCTTCCCCTTCTCCCTCTCCCTCTCCTTCCCCTTCTCCCTCTCCCTCTCCTTCCCCTTCTCCCTCTCCCTCTCCTTCTCCTTCCCCTTCTCCCTCTCCTTCCCCTTCTCCCTCTCCTTCCCCTTCTCCCTCTCCCTCTCCTTCCCCTTCTCCCTCTCCCTCTCCTTCCCCTTCTCCCTCTCCCTCTCCTTCCCCTTCTCCCTCTCCCTCTCCTTCCCCTTCTCCCTCTCCCTCTCCTTCCCCTTCTCCCTCTCCCTCTCCTTCCCCTTCTCCCTCTCCCTCTCCTTCCCCTTCTCCCTCTCCCTCTCCTTCCCCTTCTCCCTCTCCCTCTCCTTCCCCTTCTCCCTCTCCCTCTCCTTCCCCTTCTCCCTCTCCCTCCCCCCCTCCAAGCTGTGTGGGGCTGCTGACAGCTGGAGGGAAGGATCCATCCAGAGGGACCTGCACAGGCTGCAGAGCTGGGCCCAGGACTCCCTCAGGAGGTGCAACCAGCCCAAGGGCAAGGTCCTGCAGCTGGGGCAGGGCAATCCCAGGCCCTGAGCCAGGCTGGGCAGGGACTGGCTGCAGAGCAGCCCTGGAGGAAAGGCCTTGGGGGTGCTGGGGGAGGAGAAGCTCAGCAGGAGCCAGCAGGGAGCACTTGCAGCCCAGAGAGCCAAGCAGAGCCTGGGCTGCAGCAAGAGAAGTGTGGCCAGCAGGCCAGGGAGGGGATTCTGCCCCTCTGCTCCACTCTGCTGAGCCCACAGCTGCAGCTCTGGGGCCAGCTCTGCAGCCTCTGTGCCAGGAAGGCTCTGGAGGGGCTGGAAGGTGTCCAGAGCAGGGCCAGGAGGAGGAGCAGAGGGCTGGAGCTGCTCTGAGCACAGCCTGAGAGAGTTGGGGTTGTGCAGGCTGCAGAGGAGAAGGCTCCCAGGAGACCTTCTGGTGGCCTCCCAGGAGCTGCAGGGGGCTGCAAGAGAGCTGGGGAAGGACTTTGGAGGGGCTGGAAGGTGCCCAGAGCATGGCCACGAGGAGGAGCCGAGGGCTGGAGCTGCTCTGCTCTGCGGCCAGGCTGAGGCAGGGATGCTGCCCCCGAGGGCAGCCGCGGGGCGGCTGCGGAGCGCAGGATGCGGCCGGCGGCGGCGCTGTGCCGAGCGGGGGTGCGGAGCGGGGGTGCTGAGCAGGAGTCCCGAGCGGCGGTGCGGAGCGGGGGTGCGGAGCGGGGGTGCTGAGCAGGAGTCCCGAGCGGCGGTGCGGAGCGGGGGTGCGGAGCGGGGATCCCTAGCAGGGATGGGGAGCGGGGGTCCCGAGCGGGGGTGCTGAACGGGGTCCCGAGCAGGGGTCCCGAGCAGGGGTGCTGAGCGGGGGTCCCGAGCGGGGGTCCCGAGTGGGGGTGCTGAGCGGGGGTCCCGAGCGGGGGTGCTGAACGGGGTCCCGAGCAGGGGTCCCGAGCAGGGGTCCCGAGCAGGGGTCCCGAGCAGGAGTTCCGAGCGGGGGTCCCGAGTGGGGGTGCTGAGCGGGGGTGCTGAACGGGGTCCCGAGCGGGGGTCCCGAGCAGGGTGCTGAGCAGGAGTTCCGAGCGGGGGTCCCGAGCGGGGGTGCTGAGCGGGGGTCCCGAGCGGGGGTGCCGAGCAGGAGTGCCGAGCGGGGGTCCCGAGCGGGGGTGCTGAGCGGGGGTGCTTAACGGGGTCCCGAGCGGGGGTGCCGTGCGGGGGTCCCGAGCAGGGTGCTGAGCAGGAGTGCCGAGCGGGGGTCCCGAGCAGGGTGCTGAGCAGGAGTTCCGAGCGGGGGTCCCGAGCAGGGTGCTGAGCAGGAGTGCCGAGCGGGGGTCCCGAGCGGGGGTGCGGAGCGGGGGTCCCGAGCGGGGGTGCCGAGCAGGAGTGCCGAGCGGGGGTGCTGAGCGGGGTCCCGAGCGGGGGTGCGGAGCGGGGGTGCCGAGCAGGAGTTCCGAGCGGGGGTGCTGAACGGGGTCCCGAGCGGGGGTCCCGAGCAGGGTGCTGAGCAGGAGTTCCGAGCGGGGGTGCTGAGCGGGGGTGCCGAGCGGGGGTCCCGAGCAGGGTGCTGAACGGGGTCCTGAGCGGGGGTCCCGAGCAGGGTGCTGAACGGGGTCCCGAGCGGGGGTGCGGAGCGGGGGGGCGGAGCGGGGGTCCCGAGCGGGGGTGCGGAGCGGGGGGGGCGGAGCGGGGGTCCCGAGCGGGGGTGCGGAGCGGGGTCCCGAGCGGGGGTGCTGAGCGGGGTCCCCAGCGGGGGTGCTGAGCGGGGGTCCCGAGCGGGGGTGCCGAGCAGGAGTGCCGAGCGGGGGTCCCGAGCAGGGTGCCGAGCGGGGGTCCCGAGCGGGGGTCCCGAGCGGGGGTGCGGAGCGGGGGTCCCGAGCAGGAGTGCCGAGCGGGGGTCCCGAGCGGGGGTGCTGAACGGGGTCCCGAGCGGGGGTGCCGAGCGGGGGTCCCGAGCAGGGTGCTGAGCGGGGCTGCTGTGGGTTGCAGGTGGGGCAGGTGCACGGCGGGTTCCTGGGGCTGATCCAGAAGTCCTGCCTGCAGACCAGCCAGCACGTCCTGTTCGAGCGCTCCGAGATCAGAGACCGGCACCTGGTGAGGAAAAAGTAAGGTGCTGAGGGCTCTCCGAGCTGCCCCCCCGCAGCTCTGCCCTCCCCCACCCCCGCCCAGCCTGGCCCTGCCCCGCTGCGCCCGGGGCTGCCCTGCCCGCGGCCCCCCGGCACCCCCCCGGCACCCCCCGGCCGGGCGGCTCCGGGGCCGGCGGCGCTGTGGGGTCTGCAGCTGTGCCGCCCCCGCTGAGCCTGGGGGGGAGAAGGCTGCCGGCAGGGCTCCGACCCTGCTCTGCCTCGGTGGAGGGCTCAGGATGCCTCCCCAGCAGGACCGGGAGCTGCTCCGGCAGGTCCAGAGGAGGCCATGAGGATGATCCAGGGGCTGAAGCACCTCTGCTGTGAGGACAGCCTGAGAGAGCTGGGGCTGTGCAGCCTGGAGAGGAGGAGGCTGCAGGCAGACCTCAGAGCAGCTTCCAGTCCCTGAAGGGCTCCAGGAGAGCTGGGGAGGGACTCTGGGCAAGGGCTGGGAGTGCCAGGAGCAGGGCTGAGGGCATCAGACTGGAAGAAGCTGGATTGAGATGAGACCTGAGGAAGAGATTCTGCCCCAGGAGGCTGGGGAGACTCTGGCACAGGCTGCCCAGGGAGGCTGTGGCTGCCTCCTGCCTGGAGGGGCTCAGGGCCAGGCTGGATGAGGCCCTGAGCAAGCAGGGGCTGGGGGGAGCTGTCCCTGCCCATGGAGAGCTGGGGAGGGGCTTGGGACAGGGCTGGGAGTGCCAGGATGGGAGGGAAGGGATTTAGGCTGGGAGAAGCTGGGTTGAGATGAGACAGGCAGGGGACAGGACTCTGGAGCAGGCTGCCCAGGGAGGCTGTGGAGTCTCCTGCTCTGGAGGCTTTCCAGCACCCTCTGGATGTGTTCTGGGTGCCCTGCCCTGGGTGCCCTGCCCTGGGTGCCCTGCTGTGGCAGGGGGCTTGGACTCAAGGTCTCCTTCTCTGGAGGCTTTTGGCAAGGGCTGAGAGCTGAGGGGGTCAGGGGGGACAGTGTGGAGAAGAGGGAAAGCTGAGCAAGAGGATGTTGGACAGGAGGAGAAACTTCTCCCCTGCCAAGGCTGCCAAGCCCTGGCACAGGCTGCCCAGGGCAGGGCTTCAGTCCTCATCCCTGGAGGGGTTTCAGGGATGGCCATGGGTTAGACCCAGTCTGGGCAGAGTTCAGGGCTCGTTGGACTCCAGGATCCAGGCCTGGAGGCTGCACTGCCAGCAGGGCACTGGGGAGCTGGAGCAGGGCCAGGGAAGGGCAAGAGAGGTGGGGAAGGGTCTGGGGAAGAGGGCTGGGGAGGAGCAGCTGAGGGAGCTGGGGTGGGGAGTGTGGAGCAGAGGAGGCTGAGGGAGACCTCCTTGCTCTCTGCAGCTCCCTGAGAGGAGGCTGCAGCCAGGGGGGGTTGGGCTCTGCTCCCCAGGAACAAGGGCCAGGAGGAGAGGCAATGGCCTCAGGCTGCCCCAGGGGAGGCTCAGGTTGGAGAGGAGAAGAAACTTCTTCCCTGCAAGGGTTCTGCAAGCCTGGCCCAGGCTGCCCAGGGAGGGGGTTGGATGCCCATCCCTGGAGGGGTTGCAGAGCTGTGGTGCTGAGGCCATGGCTCAGCCCCAGCCTGGGCAGGGGCAGAGGATGCTTGGGGTGAGCTCAGAGGTCTCCTCCAAGCACAGTTTGGTTCTCAGCCTCCTGGCCAAGCACAGCCTGGGCCTGCCCTGCCCATGCAGGCTCAATGCTCTCTCCCTCCACAGGATTCAGGAGCACATTGCAGACAAGGCCAAGCTGCCCATCCTCATCTTCCCAGAAGGTAGGCAGAGCCTCCAGCCAGGGCCTTGCTCTTCCCTCTCCTCCCTGGCTGCAGGCTGCTGGAGCCAGGCTGCAGCAGGGGGATGTTGGCTTATGAGCCTCTAGGATCTGGTAGCCCTCATCCAAGGCAGGGCTCTGACACTCTGGGGCAGGTCCAGGACACTCTGAGAGCTGCACTGTGCAGCTCCAGGGCTGGGTGCTGAGGCTGCTGAGGCTGCTGGGGGAGGAGCAGCTCAGCATGGGCAAGGGATGGTCCCTGGCAGCCCAGAAGCCAAGGCTGTGCTGGGCTGAGCCCCAGCAGTGTGGGCAGCAGGGGCAGGGAGGGGATTCTGCCCTCTGCTCTGCTCAGCCCTCCCCTGCAGGGCTGGGGCAGCTCTGGGGCCCCCAGCACAAGGAGCTGGAGCTGCTGGAGAGGCTCCAGAGGAGGCCACAGAGATGCTCAGAGGCTGCAGAGCCTCTGCTGTGGGGCCAGGCTGGGAGAGCTGGGGCTGCTGGAGAGGAGAAGGCTGCAGGGAGACCCCAGAGCAGCCTCCCAGTCCCTGAGGGGCTCCAGGATGGCTGGGGAGGGACTCTGGCCAAGGGCTGGGGGTGAGGGGCAATGGCTTGGAGGTGTGAGAGGGGAGATGGAGACTGGAGAGGAGGAAGAGATCCTTGAGAGTAGGGGGAGGGAGAGACTGGCAGAGGTTGCCCAGGGAGGCTGTGGAAGCTCCAAGCCTGGAACTGTGCAGGGCCAGGCTGGGTGAGGCCCTGAGCAGCCTGGGCTTGGCAGGAGCTCTGTGTCAGGGGCTGCACCTCCGTGGCCTCCGAGCTCCTTCCCAACCCCTTCCATGACAGTGGAGGAGAGAGCAGCCTCTGGGGTGGTCTCAGGGCTCAACCTTCCTGTCTCTTCTAGCAACCTGAGCTCCCCTGCAGAGAGTTTGGGGTTGCTTTGCTGCTGCTTTCCTCGGGGTGGGATAGAGCCTTGCCCTGTTCTCCCCCCTGGCCAGGTACCTGCATCAACAACACCTCAGTGATGATGTTCAAGAAGGGAAGCTTTGAGGTAGGAGGCACCATCCACCCAGTAGCTATCAAGGTAAGGGGTCTGCAGCTTTGCACAGGTGGAAGGGCTCTCTGCAGGACCTCCTGATGGCAGAGAAGCTCTTCCTGGCTGCTAGGGGTCGTTAGGGGGGGGACTAAAGCACTGAGTAAGGATCCTGCACTGCTGGAGTCCTGTGGTGCATGGGGACAGCCTGAGAGAGCTGGGGTTGTGCAGGCTGAAGAGGAGAAGGCTCCCAGGAGACCTTCTGGTGGCCTCCCAGGAGCTGCAGGGGGCTGCAAGAGAGCTGGGGAGGGACTTTGGAGGGGGTGAGGGAGGGATAGGCCTGGGGGGGCTGGAGCAGAAGTAGAAGTGGGGAGCTGGAGCTTGGCTGTGAGGAAGAAGTTGTTGGCCAGGAGGGTGGTGAGAGCCTGGCCCAGGCTGCCCAGGGAGGTGGTGGAAGCCTCCTGGCTGGAGGTGTTTGCAGCCAGGCTGGAGGTGGCTGTGAGCAACCTGCTGTGGTGTGAGGTGTCCCTGCCCAGGGCAGGGGGCTGGGGCTGGCTGAGCCTTGGGGTCCCTGCCAGCCCTGCCAGCTCTGTGGCTCCATGGCTCTGTGTGGAGCTTCACTCTGGGTGTGCTGCTCTTAGGAGGGGTGGTTAGGTTTGCTCTCCATCTGAGGAGCTGAGCCAGGAGTTCCTGGGCACAAAAGGAGCAGCTAATGGCAGGCAAAGCAAGGTGGGAGATCAGCAGCTGGCACCCAGAGCTGCCAGCCCAGCCCCTGCCCTGGGCTGAGCCCCAGCAGTGTGGGCAGCAGGGGCAGGGAGGGGATTCTGCCCCTCTGCTTGGCTCAGCCCTCCCCTGCAGGGCTGGGGTAGCTCTGCAGCCCCCAGCACAAGGACCTGGAGCTGCTGGAGAGGCTCCAGAGGAGGCCACAGAGATGCTCAGAGGCTGCAGAGCCTCCCCTGTGGGGCCAGGCTGGGAGAGCTGGGGCTGTGCAGCCTGCAGGGAGACCTCAGAGCAGCCTTGCAGTGCCTGAAGGGCTCCAGCAGAGCTGGGGAGGGCACAGGCTGAGGGCTTCAGGCTGGAAGGAGCTGGGGAGGGCTGAGACCTGAGGAGACAACTCCTGCCCAGGAGGGTGGGGAGCAGTGGCACAGCTTGACAGGGAGGCTGTGGAGGCTCCTGGCCTGGAAGCATTCCAGTCCAGCCTGGCTGAGGCCTCCAGCAAGCCCTGCTGAGCCCAGCCCCTGCGGCAGGGAGGGGCTTGGATGATCTTTGGGCAACCTCCCATGTCCCGGTGCCAGCCCCAGTGCCAAGCCCCGCTGCCGGCCCCCCTGCCAGCCCCCCTGCCTGCCCCCCCTGCCAGCCCCCCTGCCTGCCCCCCCTGCCGGCCCCCCTGCCGGCCCCCCTGCCAGCCCCCCTGCCAGCCCCCCTGCTACCTGCCCCGCTGCCTGCCCCATTGCTTGCCCCGCTGCCAGCCCCGCTGCCAGCCCCCCTGCCAGCCCCCCTGCTACCTGCCCCGCTGCCTGCCCCATTGCCAGGCCGGTGCCAGCCCCGCTGCCAGCCCTGCTACCTGCCCCGCTGCCTGCCCCATTGCTTGCCCCGCTGCCAGCCCGCTGCCAGCCCCGCTGCCAGCCCCGCTGCCAGCCCCGCTGCCTGCCCCGCTGCCTGCCCCATTGCTTGCCCCGCTGCCTGCCCCGCTGCCAGCCCCGCTGCCAGCCCCGCTGCCAGCCCCGCTGCCTGCCCCGCTGCCTGCCCCATTGCTTGCCCCGCTGCCTGCCCCGCTGCCTGCCCCGCTGGCCGGCCCCGCTGCCTGCCCCGCTGCCTGCCCCCGCTGCCAGCCCCCCTGCCTCCCCCGCTGCCAGCCCCCCTGCCAGCCCCCCTGCCTGCCCCCCTGCCTGCCCCCGCTGCCTGCCCCGCTGCCTGCCCCGCTGCCGGCCCCGCTGCCGGCCCCGCTGCCAGCCCCGCTGCCTGCCCCATTGCTTGCCCCGCTGCCAGCCCCCCTGCCTGCCCCGCTGCCTGCCCCCGCTGCCTGCCCCCGCTGCCTGCCCCCCTGCCAGCCCCCCTGCCAGCCCCCCTGCCAGCCCCGCTGCCTGCCCCCGCTGCCTGCCCCCGCTGCCAGCCCCGCTGCCAGCCCCGCTGCCTGCCCCGCTGCCTGCCCCATTGCTTGCCCCGCTGCCTGCCCCGCTGCCGGCCCCGCTGCCTGCCCCGCTGCCTGCCCCGCTGCCTGCCCCGCTGCCGGCCCCGCTGCCAGCCCCCCTGCCTGCCCCGCTGCCTGCCCCCGCTGCCTGCCCCCGCTGCCTGCCCCCCCTGCCAGCCCCCCTGCCAGCCCCCCTGCCAGCCCCGCTGCCTGCCCCCGCTGCCTGCCCCCGCTGCCAGCCCCGCTGCCAGCCCCCCTGCCAGCCCCCCTGCCAGCCCCGCTGCCTGCCCCCGCTGCCAGCCCCCCTGCCTCCCCCGCTGCCAGCCCCGCTGCCAGCCCCGCTGCCAGCCCCCCTGCCTGCCCCCCTGCCTGCCCCGCTGCCAGCCCCCCTGCCTGCCCCGCTGCCTGCCCCGCTGCCTGCCCCCGCTGCCAGCCCCGCTGCCAGCCCCGCTGCCTGCCCCTGCTGCCTGCCCCCGCTGCCAGCCCCCCTGCCTGCCCCCGCTGCCAGCCCCCCCTGCCTGCCCCGCTGCCTGCCCCGCTGCCGGCCCCGCTGCCAGCCCCGCTGCCTGCCCCATTGCTTGCCCCGCCGCCAGCCCCGCCGCCTGCCCCGCTGCCAGCCACAGTGCCAGCCCGCTGCCAGCCCCATTGCTTGCCCCGCTGCCAGCCCGGTGTCTGCCAGCCGCGGTGCCAGCCGCGGTGCCAGCCGCGGTGCCAGCCCGGTGCCAGCCGCGGTGCCAGCCCGGTGTCTGCCAGCCGCGGTGCCAGCCGCGGTGCCAGCCGCGGTGCCAGCCCGGTGCCAGCCGCGGTGCCAGCCACGGTGCCTGCCCCGCTGCCAGCCCGGTGCTAGCCGCGCTGCCAGCCCGGTGCCAGCCGCGGTGCCTGCCCCGCTGCCAGCCCGGTGCCAGCCGCGGTGCCAGCCGCGGTGCCTGCCCCGCTGCCAGCCCGGTGCCAGCCGTGGTGCCTGCCCCGGTGCCAGCCGCGGTGCCAGCCGCGGTGCCTGCCCCGCTGCCAGCCCGGTGCCAGCCGCGGTGCCTGCCCCGGTGCCAGCCGCGGTGCCTGCCCCGCTGCCAGCCCGGTGCCAGCCGCGGTGCCAGCCCGGTGCCAGCCGCGGTGCCTGCCCCGGTGCCAGCCGCGGTGCCAGCCCGGTGCCAGCCGTGGTGCCTGCCCCGGTGCCAGCCGCGCTGCCAGCCCGGTGCCAGCCGCGGTGCCTGCTGTCTCTCTTGCAGTACGACGCCCGCTTCGCCGACCCGTTCTGGGACAGCACCAAGCACTCGATGCTCTCCTACATGCTGCACATGCTGACCAGCTGGGCCGTGGTCTGCCACGTCTGGTACCTGCCCCCCATGCTCAGAGAGGTCCTTCTGCTCCTCCGCCTTCCGCCGCCGCTGGGGCTGGGGGGCTGGGGGCGGCCGGCAGCGCGCTGCGCCCCGCCGGGGCTGCAGCCTGCCCCGGGGCACAGGGAGCCCAAGCCGGCTGCTGCGCGGTGTGCTGCCCCTCCCCTCTTCCCCTCCTTCCCCCTCCCCTCCTTCCCCCGCCCCTCCTTCCCCCTCCCCTCCTTCCCCCTCCCCTCCTTCCCCCTCCCCTCCTTCCCCCTCCCCTCCGTCCCCCTCCCCTCCTTCCCCCTCCCCTCCTTCCCCCTCCCCTCCTTCCCCCTCCCCTCCTTCCCCCTCCCCTCCTTCCCCCTCCCCTCCTCCCCTCCATCCTTTCCCCCTCACCTCCCTCCCCTCTCCTTCCCCCCCCCTTCCTACCCCTCCTTCCCCCCCCTTCCCTCTCCTTCCCCCCCTCCCTTCCCTCTCCCTCCCCCTTCCTTCTCTCTCCTTCCCCCCCTTCCTTCTCTCTCCTTCCCCCCCTTCCTTCTCTCTCCCTCCCCCCCTTCCCTCTCCTTCCTCCCCCTTCCCTCTCCTTCCTCCCCCTTCCCTCTCCTTCCTCCCCCTTCCCTCTCCTTCCTCCCCCTTCCCTCTCCTTCCTCCCCCTTCCCTCTCCTTCCCCCCCCTTCCTTCCCTCTCCTTCCCCCCCCTTCCTTCCCTCTCCTCCCCCCCCTTCCTTCCCTCTCCTTCCTCCCCCTTCCTTCCCTCTCCTTCCCCCCCCTTCCTTCCCTCTCCTTCCCCCCCCTTCCTTCCCTCTCCTTCACCCCCCCTTCCTTCCCTCGACTTCCCCCCCCCTTCCTTCCCTCTCCTTCCCCCCCCTTCCTTCCCTCTCCTCCCCCCCCTTCCTTCCCTCTCCTTCCCCCCCCTTCCTCCCCTCTCCTTCCCCCCCCTTCCTCCCCTCTCCTCCCCCCCTCCCTCCCCTCTCCTTCCCCCCCTCCCTCCCCTCTCCTTCCCCCCCTTCCCCCCCTTCCCTCTCCTTCCCCCCCTTCCCTCTCCCTCCCCCCTTCCCTCTCCCTCCCCCCCTCCCCCCTTCCCTCTCCCTCCCCCCCTTCCCTCTCCTTCCCTCTCCCCCCCCCCTTCCCTTTCCTTCCCCCCCCCCCCCCTTCCCTCTCCATCCCCCCCTTCCCTCTCCTTCCCTCTCCCTCCCCCCCTTCCCTCTCCTTCCCTCTCCCTCCCCCCCTTCCTTCTCCCTCCCCCCCTTCCTTCTCCCTCCCCCCTTCCTTCTCCCTCCCCCCCCTTCCTTCTCCCTCCCCCCCGTCCCTCTCCCTCCCCCCCCTTCCCTCTCCCTCCCCCCCTTCCCTCTCCCTCCCCCCCTTCCCTCTCCTTCCCCCCTTCCCTCTCCTTCCTCCCCCTTCCTTCCCTCTCCTTCCTCCCCCTTCCTTCCCTCTCCTTCCTCCCCCTTCCTTCCCTCTCCTTCCTCCCCCTTCCTTCCCTCTCCTTCCTCCCCCTTCCTTCCCTCTCCTTCCTCCCCCTTCCTTCCCTCTCCTTCCTCCCCCTTCCTTCCCTCTCCTTCCTCCCCCTCCCTCCCCTCTCCTTCCCCCCCTCCCTCCCCTCTCCTTCCCCCCCTTCCTTCCCTCTCCTTCCCCCCCTTCCTTCCCTCTCCTTCCCCCCCTTTCCATCCCTTCCCTCTCCTTCCCCCCCCTTCCTTCTCTCTCCTTCCCCCCCAGTTCCAGCCAGACCTGGGACTCCAGCTGGGGGCTGTCTGAGATTGCCCCCAGAGACCACAGAGCCTCACACTTGGCTCTTCTGGGCCCCAGATGGAGTCAGCCCAAGAGCCCTGCCCAGGAGCAGCGGAGCCTGCCCTGCAGGGCACAGTGCACAGCCCCACAGAGGCACTCAGCCTGGGACAGGAGCTCCCTGAGCCCTGCCCTGCAAGGCTCAGCCCTGAGCCACAGCCCCCAGCCCCACAGCCCAACAACCCCTGCAGGCCTGGGGGCTCCACCAGCTCCCTGGGCAGCCTCTGCCCCTGCCTGACCACTCTGCCTGGGCAAAGATTCTCCCTGCTGCCCAGCCTGAGCCTGCCCTGCTGCAGCCTGAGGCTGTGCCCTCTCCTTCTGCCACTGCTGCCCTGGGAGCAGAGAGCAGCAGCAGCCTCTGCACAGCCTCCTCCCAGGGAGCTGCAGGCAGCCAGGAGGTCTCCCTCAGCCTCCTCTCCTCCAGCCTAACCCTCCCCAGCTCCTTCAGCCTTCCTCCAGCCCTGGCACAGGGCAGGGAGCAGGGTGAGAGGGCCCTGAGCCTCTGGCACCTCTCTGGATGGTTTCTCCAGCCCTGGCACAGGGCAGGGAGCAGGAGGAGAGAGCCCTGAGCCTCTGGCACCTCTCTGGATGGCTTCCTCCAGCCCTGGCACAGGGCAGGGAGCAGGGTGAGAGGGTCCTGAGCCTCTGGCACCTCTCTGGATGGTTTCTCCAGCCCTGGCACAGGGCAGGGAGCAGGGTGAGAGGGCCCTGAGCCTCTGGCACCTCTCTGGATGGTTTCTCCAGCCCTGGCACAGGGCAGGGAGCAGGGTGAGAGGGTCCTGAGCCTCTGGCACCTCTCTGGATGGTTTCTCCAGCCCTGGCACAGGGCAGGGAGCAGGAGGAGAGGGCCCTGAGCCTCTGGCACCTCTCTGGATGGTTTCTCCAGCCCTGGCACAGGGCAGGGAGCAGGGTGAGAGGGTCCTGAGCCTCTGGCACCTCTCTGGATGGCTTCCTTCAGCCCTGGCACAGGGCAGGGAGCAGGGTGAGAGGGCCCTGAGCCTCTGGCACCTCTCTGGCTGACAGAACCATTCCTGAAGCTCCTGCTGGCAGGGTTTGCCCGGGTGGGAGCTGCTGTAACCCCAAAGCTCTGTGCTCTGGAGGTGAGCCATGGAGGAAACACCCTCAGGGGGGCCCGGGGGGGGGTCAGTGCCTGCTGCTTCTCTCTGCAGGAGGAAGAGGATGCTGTGCACTTTGCCAACAGGGTGAAGGCTGCCATCGCTGCCCGGGGGGGCATGGCTGTGCTGCCCTGGTAAGGAGCAGCACCTCCAGGGGCCCTGCACAGCCTCCCTGGCTCTGCCCTGCCCTGGAACCTCAGCCTGCAGCCTCCCAAAGCTTCCCTCGGTTCTGCTTGGCTCGGGCTGCAGCCCAGCAGGGGCTCAGAGCCAGGAGGATCTGCCTTGGGCTGGGGCAAAGAGATGAATGTGCACAGAGAGGAGAAGCAGAGCTGGGGGGGAGGAGGAAGCCTGCAGGAAGGGGTGGGGGGAAAGGAAAGGCAGCATGGAGCCACAGACCTGGGTGGGTTGGAGAAGGTCTCCAAGGGCACCCAGTCCAGCACCAACCCAGCACCCCCATGGGCACCAAGC
This sequence comes from Dryobates pubescens, assembly GCF_014839835.1. NCBI lineage: Eukaryota > Metazoa > Chordata > Aves > Piciformes > Picidae > Dryobates > Dryobates pubescens. Next base: position 17,084,722 of record NC_071635.1, read on the forward strand.
CCTGGCCCCAGGTGCCATGGGCACAGCTTGCTGCAGCACCTCCAGGCATGGGGACTGCATCACCTCCCTGGGCAGCCTCTGCCAGGCCCTGACCACTCTGGTAGCAGAGAGATTCTTCCTCCTCTCCAACCTGAGCCTCCCCTGGGGCAGCCTGAGGCCATTGCCTCTCCTCCTGGCCCTTGTTCCTGGGGAGCAGAGCCCAACCCCCCCTGGCTGCAGCCTCCTCTCAGGGAGCTGCAGAGAGCAAGGAGGTCTCCCTCAGCCTCCTCTGCTCCACACTCCCCACCCCCAGCTCCCTCAGCTGCTCCTCCCCAGCCCTCTTCCCCAGACCCTTCCCCACCTTTCCTGCCCTTCCCTGGCCCTGCTCCAGCTCCTCAAGCTCCTTCTGGCAGCCAGGAGCCCAAAGCTGAGCCCAGCCCTCAAGCTGTGGCCTCCCCAGTGCTGAGCCCAGGGGCACAATCCCTGCCCTGCTCCTGCTGCCCACACCACTGCTGCTCCAGCCCAGGCTGCTGCTGCCCTCCTTGCCCCCCTGCCCACCCCCTGCCTGCTCTCCAGCTGCTGCCACCCAGCACCCCCAGGGCTTGCTCTGCTGCCCACTTTCCAGCCCCTCTGCCCCCAGCCTGCAGCCTTCCTGGGGTGGCTGTGCCCCAGGTTCAGGCCCCAGCCCTTGGCCTTGTTGAGCCTCCTGCAGCTGAGCTCAGCCCTGGCTGCAGCCTGGCCTGGGGCCTCTGCAGAGCCTTCCTGCCCTCCAGCAGCTCCTCACTGCCACCCAGCTGGGTGCAGGCTGCCTCCATCCCCCTCTCCAGCTCACTGCTGAGGACACTGCAGAGCCCTGGGGAGCAGCACCGGTGCCAGAGGAAGCCTTTGAGTGGGGGCAGAGCCTTCTCCTGCCCCAAGTGCTGCAGCTCCTCTGGCCCTGAGCACTGCTCTGGGGGGGGATGTGAAGGCTGCAGCCTCTCCCTGAGGGAGCCCCCAGCTGCCTCCTTTGTCTCTTGCAGGGATGGAGGCCTGAAAAGGAAGAAGGTCAAAGAGTCTTTCAAGGAAGAGCAGCAGAAGCAGTACTGCCAGGTCCTGCTGGGAGCTGGGGGCAAGGGCAGTGCCTGCTGAGTGCTCTTCACCCTCCCTGGCTGCATCCCAGCAGGGGCTCTGGGCTCCTGTTTTTGCTGCTCAGCCTGACAGGTCTGCCTCTGCCCTCGGGAGGTCATCTGCCTGTGCCCCAGCAGGGAGAGCCTGGGGGATGGACTGGGGGGGCCAGGAGGACACTGCTGCCCCCAGAGGAGCTGCCCCCAGGCCCTGGGAGAGGCCTCCCAGAGGCTGCCTGAGCAGAAGCTGCAATAAAGTCTCTGAGGTTCACGACAGGACCCTGGGGAAAGAGCTCTCAGCTGCCCTGGGGGCTCAGCTGGGCCCTTCCCTGGCCCCCAGGCAGCCACCTCTGTGCCCCCAGGCTGCCACCTCTGTGCCCCCAGGCAGCCACCTCTGTGCCCCCAGGCTGCCACCTCTGTGCCCCCCAGGCTGCCACCTCTGTGCCCCCCAGGCAGCCACCTCTGTGCCCCCAGGCAGCCACCTCTGTGCCCCCCAGGCAGCCACCTCTGTGCCCCCCAGGCAGCCACCTCTGTGCCCCCCAGGCTGCCACCTCTGTGCCCCCAGGCAGCCACCTCTGTGCCCCCAGGCTGCCACCTCTGTGCCCCCCAGGCAGCCACCTCTGTGCCCCCAGCCTGCTCAGGGAGCTGCCCCAGCAAGGTCTGGGAGCCCCTGGCAGGGAGGTGCTGCAGGGCCACAGCTCTTGCTGGCAGGAGAGGGCAACCCCAGAGCTGCTCTGGGAGCTGCAGGAGGGGCAGGGGGTGCTGGGAAGAACTTTCTCCTCCCCTCCAGCCTGGCACAGCTTGAGACTGTGTCCTCTTGTTCTGGGGCTGGGGGCCTGGCGGAAAAGACCAACCCCCAACTGGCTGCAACCTCCCTGCAGGGAGCTGCAGAGAGCAAGAAGGTCTCCCCTGAGCCTCCTCCAGGCTGAGCAACCCCAGCTCCCTCAGCCTCTCCTCCTGCTTCACCTCCAGCCAGCCCCTGGGGACGTGGGGAGAGCTCAGCAGAGCCCCAGGGCTGCTCCTGGGGTGCCTGCACTGGGCTGGTGAGGCAGGAGCTGCCCCTGGCAGAGCCCTGCTGCCTGTCCTGAATCACCTCCCTGCCCTCCATGGCCTCAGCTTGGCATCCAGGAGGGTCTGCTCCCTGCTCTTCCCGGGCTCAGGGGTGAGGCTGGCAGGTTGGCAGTGCCCAGGGGCACAGCTGTGCTGGAGGTGTGGACACTAAAGCTGTGCTCATTACCTCTTTGTCCTGCCCTGAGCTGCCCCAGGGCTGGTTCTGGCACTGCCCAGCTCTGCTCACTGGGGCACTGCCTGCAGCTCAGGGCAGGGTGGCACAGCCAGGGGCTGCTGCTGGCACTCACAACCTGCTGGCACAGCTCCTGCCCAGGGCTGGGCTGCAGACCAAGGGCACTGCTGCACCTTGGGTGCCACCTGGGGCACCTGTGGGGAGCAGCAGGCAGCTCAGGGGACCCCAAACAAGGGCTTGCAGCCCATGGATGGCATCTTCAGGAGCCAGCTGAGGGCCAGGCCTCTTCCTCCCTGGCTGCTGTGCAGGAGCTCTCTGTCCCCTCTGCCTCTGATCTCCATCCAGCAGCTCCTGAGCCCAGCTCCAGAATGCAGCTCCTGGGCCCAGTTCCCAGCTGCTGCTGAGCCCAGCCTGGACTTGTGCCCAGCACCAGTGGTGCCAGTGCTGACTCCTTGCCCTCAGGGGCTGGCTCCCCCCTGGCTTTGTGTCTCTGCCTCTGTCCCAGGGCTTTGCTCTTTCCATCCCAGCTGCTTTAGTTTCTTCCCCAGCCCAGCAGCCTCTCTCCCTCCTTCCCTTTCCCTTCTCTCTGGGAAGCAGAGAGCTCCCTGGGGAGCCTCTGGCACTCCTTTAGCGCCCAGCCCAGCCCTGGCCCTTCACCCCTGAGGGCAGTGCAGGGAACAGCTCTGGTCCTGTGTGCAGGTCGAGGACAAAGCTCCTGCTGGCCGATGGAGATTGGTCAGAGAGGCCTCTGGAAGGCACCTCTGGGGGCCTGGCTTCTGGGGATGTTTTGTCAGTGCTGCAGGCAGCAGGCTGCAGGCAGCAGCAGCAGTGTGCAGCTGGCACCAGGCTGAGTGGTGCTGTCCATGGGCCAGAGGGACAGGAGGGCATCCAGAGGGCCCTGGGCAGGCTGCAGAGGTGGTGCCAGGGGAAGCTGCTGAGGCTCAACCAGAGCAAGGGCAGGGTCCTGGCCCTGGGCTGGGACAATCCTCACTGCCAGCACAGCCTGGGGGAGGAGGGCAGAGAAAGCAGCCCTGAGGAGAAGGACTCCTGCTGCCAGAGGGGTCAGGGACTGGCACAGGCTGCCCAGGGGGGTGGTGGAGTCCCCATGCCTGGAGGTGTTCCAGCCAGCTGTGGAAGCTCTGGGACATGGCCTGGTGGTGAAGGAGGTGCTGGGCAGGAGGTGCTGGGCAGGAGGTTGGGCTTAGAGAGCTTTTCCACCCTCAGTGCCTCTCTGATGCCACCAGCTCCATGCCCTCCAGCAGAGCCACGCTCTCGCCCACCTGCCAGTGTGGCTCTGGTGCCAGCAGTGCAGCTGGGGTGCCCAGGCTGGGTGGCAGCAGCAGGGTTAAGAGGCTGCTTGTGCTGACAGGCCACAGAGCAAACAAACAGAAGGCAGTGCTGGAAGGAATCTGAACCCTGCTTATCAGCAGGCAAGGGGGCAGAGCTCTGTCTCCTGAGGAGACAAAGGCCACCTGGCACGGGCAGGGAGCTGTGGGGCTCTGCAGGTCAGCAGGCTGGGCAGAGAAGAGCCAGCTGGGTGGGGAGTGTGGAGCAGAGGAGGCTGAGGGAGACCTCCTTGCTCTCTGCAGCTCCTGAGAGTCCAAGGGAGAGCCAGGAGGAGGAGTTGGGGACCTGAGCATCTCCCCTGTGCAGAGAGGCTGAGAGCCCTGGGGGTGGTTAGCCTGGAGAGGAGAAGGCTGAGAGGGAGCTGAGCAATGCCTCTCAAGAGCTGAGGGCTGGGGGGCAAGCAGCAGGGGCCAGGCTCTGCTCAGTGGTGCCCTGGGACAGGCCAAGGGGCAGTGGGCACAGACTGGGAGCCAGGAGGTTCCACCTCAGCAGGAGGAGAAACTGCTTTGGGGTGAGGCTGCTGGAGCCTGGAGCAGGCAGCCAGAGAGGTTGTGGAGCCTCCTGCTCTGGAGAGCTTCCAACCCCCCTGGGTGTGCCCTGGGTGCCCTGCCCTGGGTGCCCTGCCCTGGGTGCCCTGCTCTGGGTGCCCTGCCCTGGGTGCCCTGCTCTGGGTGCCCTGCCCTGGGTGCCCTGCTCTAGCAGGGGTTGGACTGGATGAGCTCTGGAGGTCCCTTCCAAGCTCCCAAGTACTGTGACACAGCTCCCTGAGAGGAGGCTGGAGCTAGGTGGGGTTGGGCTCTGCTCCCCACTCTCAGGTGATAGAAGGAGAGGCAATGGCCTGAAGCTGTGCCAGGAGAGGCTTAGGTTGGAGAGGAGGAAGAATTTCTCTGCTGCCAGAGTGGTCAGGGCCTGGCAGAGGCTGCCCAGGGAGGTGGTGGAGTCACACCATCACGGTGTTCAGAAAGTGATTGGATGTGGCACCTGGGGCCATGGTCTGGTGTTGGCCATGGAGGTGCTGGGCAGAAGGTTGGACTGGATGATCTGAGGAGGCTTTTCCAACCCTCATGGCTCCATGATTCTGTGGCTCTCCTGCCCATGCACCTGCCAGGAAGCACAGCCTGGCCCTGGGGCAGTGCTGCTGCCCTCCCCTGCAGCTCTGCTCACCTACACCAGGAGATTTTAGTGTGGCCACGGCCTGCTCTTCATGCAACCCCAGCAAGGCAGGGGTGAAAGGGACCTCTGGAGAGCATCCAACACCCCTGCTCCAGCAGGCTTCACCCAGCCTCAGGTCACCCAGGATCAGAGTGCCCAGGCAGAGAGATGGGGACTGCAGAACCTCTCTGGGCAGCCTGCTCCAGGGCTCCAGCACCTTCAGAAGTTATTCCTCACGGCCATGCAAAGCCTCCTGTGCTCCAGTTTGTGCCTCTTCCCCTCACTGGGCACCACTGAAATCACCCAGCCCCATCCTCATGGCCTCCACTCTTTAGACCTTTAGCTGCTCTCCTGCCCCCAGGCATCGGCTCCCAAGGCAGAGCCTCATCTCCCCAGACCCTGCTTCCAAAAGGATGCCTCTGGCAAGGCTCCAGCGATGGTGGGGTCAGGCTGGCAGCTGGGCTGGAGGACCTCAGAGCCTTGTCCAACCCAGACAAGCCACAGACTCACAGAGCTGGCAGGGCTGGAAGGGAGCTCAAGGCTCAGCCAGCCCCAGCCCCCTGCCCTGGGCAGGGACACCTCACACCACAGCAGGTTGCTCACAGCCACCTCCAGCCTGGCTGCAAACACCTCCAAGGGTGAGGCTTCCACCTTGTGCCCCAGACCCCTCCCCAGCCTTGTTGCCCTTAGTGCTGCACTGCCAGCTGGGGGTAAGCCCCAGCTCTGCTGAGCCTTGCTTCAGACCAGCACAGAATGAGGCAGGGTGGAAGAGAGCCTCAAAAGGCCTCTGGAATGAGCAGGGACAGCTCCAGCTGCAGCAGCAAACCCAGAATGGCCTTCAGAGGCTCTGGCTCCATCCAGCCCAGGGATTCACTGCACCACTCACAGAGCCACAGTCTGGGCTGGAAGGGACCTTAAAGGTCATCCAGCCCCAGCCCCCTGCCATGGGCAGGGACACCTCACACCACAGCAGGTTGCTCACAGCCACCTCCAGCCTGGCTGCAAACACCTCCAGCCAGGAGGCTTCCACCACCTCCCTGGGCAGCCTGGGCCAGGCTCTCACCACCCTCCTGGCCAACAACTTCTTCCTCACAGCCAAGCTCCAGCTCCCCACTTCTACTTCTGCTCCAGCCCCCCCAGTCCTGTCCCTCCCTCACCCCCCAGAGCAGAGGGGCAGGATCCTCTCCCTCCACCTCTGGCAATGGGCACTGGCAGCCCAGAAGGCTCAGCTCAGCTGCCCTTGGCCTTCTGGGCTGCCAGTGCCCATTGCTGGCTTTCTGTCCCAGGCCTGATTCCTGCCCCCCTCAGAGGTGTCCCAGACCCCTATCCCTCCCTCACCCCCTCCAAAGTCCCTCCCCAGCTCTCTTGCAGCCCCCTGCAGCTCCTGGGAGGCCACCAGAAGGTCTCCTGGGAGCCTTCTCCTCTGCAGCCTACACAACCCCAGTTCTCTCAGCCTGTGTCTCCCTGTTCTACGATTCCACGTTCCCGGACTCCCTGCTCTATGACTCCGCGGTGCCCCCGGTCCCGGGCAGCAGCCCTGCCCTGTGCCTTTAACGGCAGGGAGCAGCGGGGCGGCGCTGCCAGCCGCGGCCGCCCTTGCCCGGCCCCGGGGCGGGTCGGTGGCAGCCGCGGGGCTATAGGGCGGGCGAGCGGCGGCGGCGGGGTGCCGGCGGCCGCGGGGGTGTCGCTGGGGGCTGCGGGCAGCCATGGAGGAGTGGGGGTGGGCGGCGCTGCGGCTGGGCGCCGTCTGGCTGGCGCTGCTGTTCGCCCTCGTCGTGCTGCCCTCGGCGCTGGGCATCTCGCTGGGCATCTCGGAGGCCTACGTGCGGCTGCTGGTGAAGACGCTGGAGGTAGGTGGGAGCCGCTCGGTCCCCTCCGTGCGGGCGTGGGGCTCCGGGGGTCGCCCGGCGTGACGCTGGGGCACAGCCTCCCGCCCCCGGGGGGGGCTGCGCACGGCTGCCCTCAGCCCTGGCCCCGGCGGCTGCCCTCAGCCCTGGCCGCGGCCGCTGCCCTCCGGCGATGCCGCTGGGCGCGGAGGCTGCGCGGCGCCCAGCGCGGTTCGCCCCGGCCGGGGGATGCGTGGCCGCCGCTCCGCCGCCGCTCCGCCGCCGCTCCGCCGCCGCTCCGCCGCCGCTCCGCCGCCGCTCCGCCGCCGCTCCGCCGCCGCTCCGCCGCCGCTCCGCCGCCGCCGCTCCGCCGCCGCCTGCCGCCGCCTGCCGCCGCTCCGCCGCCTGCCGCCGCGCCCCGGCCGGGAGCGGCTCCCGCAGCGGGCGGGGGGCTCCGCGGGCAGCTGTGCGGCGAGGGGGCGGCTGCGACTGCCGGGCAGCCCCGGGGAGCCGCTGGCCCCCTACCCAGGTTGGGGGGTAGGAGATGTCCTGCCTGCCGGCGGGTCCCACAACTACAGCGCGGTAGAGGTCGGAAGGGACCCAGCAGGGCCAGGGAGGGGATTCTGCCCCTCTGCTCCACTCTGCTGAGCCCACAGCTGCAGCTCTGGGGCCAGCTCTGCAGCCTCTGTGCCAGGAAGGCTCTGGAGGGGCTGGAAGGTGTCCAGAGCAGGGCCAGGAGGAGGAGCAGAGGGCTGGAGCTGCTCTGAGCACAGCCTGAGAGAGTTGGGGTTGTGCAGGCTGCAGAGGAGAAGGCTCCCAGGAGACCTTCTGGTGGCCTCCCAGGAGCTGCAGGGGGCTGCAAGAGAGCTGGGGAGGGACTTTGGAGGGGGTGAGGGAGGGCTAGGAGTTGGGGGGCTGGAGCAGAAGTAGAAGTGGGGAGCTGGAGCTTGGCTGTGAGGAAGAAGTTGTTGGCCAGGAGGGTGGTGAGAGCCTGGCCCAGGCTCCCCAGGGAGGTGGTGGAAGCCTCCTGGCTGGAGGTGTTTGCAGCCAGGCTGGAGGTGGCTGTGAGCAACCTGCTGTGGTGTGAGGTGTCCCTGCCCAGGGCAGGGGGCTGGGGCTGGCTGAGCCTGGGGGTCCCTCCCAGCCCTGGCAGTTCTGTGACCTCTGGGGGCCATCGAGCCCAGCCCTGCTGCCGAGGCAGGGCCACTGCTGTGGCTTTGGAGCCGAAGCCCTTAGGCAGCAGACTAAACCCCTGGGGGTTCAGGGGTTGTGCAGCCTCGAGTTTGGCTCCGGCTGAACCGCCAGGGGTGAGAGGTGGAAGCTGCCTCCCGAGGCTGCGCCGTGCCCGGGCGCGGCTGGCTCCGTGTCGGCACTTCCCCACGGGCAGGGCAGCGCTGGGACAGCTTCCCGAGGGCATCGACGTCTGGCAGCCTGCCCAGGGCCTGCGACGGCGGTGCCAGGAGTGCTGCCGCCGCTGGGAGATGTGGCTGAGGCTGAGCACAGCCTGCCCCACACCTCGGCTGCCATCGTCACCGAGAGCTCTGGGCTGGAAGGGAGCTGCAGAGCCCCTGCAGGCCAAGCCCCTGCCCTCAGCAGGGACATCCTCCCCTGCAGCAGCTTGCCCAGAGCCCTCTCCAGCCTCCCCTGCAAGCTCTCCAGCCATGGGGCCACAACCACCTCCCTGGGCAACCTCTTGCAGGCTTCCAGCAGCCTCCTGGGGCACAACTTGTTCCTCACATCCAAGCTCCAGCTGCTCTGCTCTCATCTCAACCCATTGCCCCTGGGGCTGTCCCTGCAGCCCTTTGGCAGCAGTCCCTCTGCAGCCTGCTTGCAGCCCCTGCAGGGACTGGCAGCTGCTCTGGGCTCTGCCTGCAGCCTTCTCTTCTGCAGGCTCAACACCCCCAGCTCCCTCAGCCTGGCCCCACAGCAGAGCTGCTCCAAGCCCCTCAGCACCTTGCTGGCCTCCTCTGGAGCCTCTCCCTCAGCTCCAGCTCCCTCCTGTGCTGAGGGCTCCAGAGCTGGCCCCAGCCCTGCAGGTGAGGTCTCCCCAGGGCAGAGCAGAGGGGCAGGATCCCTCTCTCCAGCTCTGGCCACCCTGCTTTGGGTGCAGCCCAGGCTGCCCTTGGCCTCCTGTGCTGCAGCCTCACCCTGCCTGCTCCTGGCCAGCTTCTCCCCCTCCCCAGCTCCCCCACGGCCTTCTCCTCAGGGCTGCTTTCTCTGCCCTCCTCCCCCAGGCTGTGCTGGCAGATGCTGTGGGGAAGCCAATGCCATGCAAAGGAGCTGCTCTGTGTGCAGGGCATAGGTCACTTGTGACTGCAGATGAAGCTGAGGGTGGTGATGGGGAAGGGTGGTTGTCAGTGCCTGGGGGAGGTGAGCTGCTGCCCATCACAGTTCTGCTTCTTCCCTGCAGGAGGGGAACCCAAAGCAGCAAAAGAGTTGTGGGGAGAGGAAAAGTAATCTGCCAGGAGGCAGAGAGTGGGACAGTGCCAGAGGCAGCAGCCTGTGGCTGGGGAGAGTTAGTTTTGTCTAATTTCCCCCTCTGCTGGGAGGTTTTCAGTCTGGACCTTGCTCATGTGCATCACTGTGATGCCTGTGGGGTCCTTGCTGCTTGCCTGGAGAGCAGAATCAGTGAGTTGCTTGGGGTTGGGAAAGTCCTCTCAGGTCAATGGCTCCAACCCTCACCCCCAAGGCCACTAAACCACATCCCCAGGCCTGGAGCAGCTCTGCTCTGGGGTCAGGCTGAGGGAGCTGGGGCAGTTGGAGGGGAGAAGGTTCCAGGGAGACCTCAGAGCAGCTTTCCAGTCCCCACTCCAGGGAGAGCTGGGGAGGGACAAGCTGCTGAGTGCAGGCTTGCAGAACCCTTGCAGGGAAGAAGTTTCTTCTCCTCTCCAACCTAAGCCTCCCCTGGGGCAGCCTGAGGCCATTGCCTCTCCTCCTGGCCCTTGTTCCTGGGGAGCAGAGCCCAACCCCCCCTGGCTGCAGCCTCCTCTCAGGGAGCTGCAGAGAGCAAGGAGGTCTCCCTCAGCCTCCTCTGCTCCACACTCCCCACCCCCAGCTCCCTCAGCTGCTCCTCCCCAGCCCTCTTCCCCAGACCCTTCCCCACCTTTCCTGCCCTTCCCTGGCCCTGCTCCAGCTCCTCAAGCTCCTTCTGGCAGCCAGGAGCCCAAAGCTGAGCCCAGCCCTCAAGCTGTGGCCTCCCCAGTGCTGAGCCCAGGGGCACAATCCCTGCCCTGCTGCTGCTGCCCACACCACTGCTGCTCCAGCCCAGGCTGCTGCTGCCCTTCTTGCTTCTCATCTCTAGGCTGGTGCTGGGCTGGTGCCTGGGTTGTCTTTTCCCTGCTCCTGCAGCTCTGAGCCCATGCCAGGCAGTGGCAGGAGGGCTGAGCCCCAGCACAAGCCCCGAGGACAGAGCTGTTGAGCAAGGGCTCTGTAAAGCTCAGCAGCTTGCAACATCCCTGCTGCCCTGCAGGGCCTTCTGCCACCTCCCCATGCAGGGCAGGCCCTGCACACTTCCCCAGGGCAGACACCAGCTGCAGGCTCTCAGCATCCCGGAGGGGCTGGCAGGGAGCTGCAGAGCGCAGCGCAGGGCGCCCAGAACACAGCCGGGGAGGGGGGTTGGAACATCTCCAGAGCAGGGAGACTCCACAACCCCCCTGGGCAGCAATGCGACTTCATTGAACCCGAGCAGAGCGGCAGGCACCGATCTCATCCCTCGCTGGCACTGCGCTGTCACAACAGCTTCTCATTTGCCGCCGCCGCCAATCCCCTCCGCGCCGCGAAGCCGGCGGCCGCCGGTCAATAGACGAGAAATTGCCCTTGGCAATGGGATCGTCTGAACCAAAGCCTCGCCTGGGCGGTTTGTGCTCTTCCCCCTCCCCAGGAGGCCCGAGCCAGCCCTCCCCCCCGCTGCCTTTCCCTTCGCTGATCTGTGTGTTTCGGGGTTCGGTCAATTCGCTTCCCGCCGGCGATGGCTCGGAGCCAGCGGCAGCCAGCGGCTGCGGGGGCCCAAACTGCGCTGCAGCCGGCGCGGGGCTCGCTGCAAGGGGATGGCAGCAGCCTGCCCGCGGCTGCCCAGCCCCTTCCCTTGGCCTGGGAGCCTCTCACAGGCCTCAGCTGCTGGTCCGCAGAGTGGGCAGGGCTGGAAGGGACCCTTGGCCCTCACCCTGCTCAAGCCCTGCTGCCCCTCTGCCTGTGCCCTCACCCTGCTCAAGCCCTGCTGCCCCTCTGCCTGTGCCCTCACCCTGCTCAAGCCCTGCTGCCCCTCTGCCTGTGCCCTCACCCTGCTCAAGCCCTGCTGCCCCTCTGCCTGTGCCCTCACCCTGCTCAAGCCCTGCTGCCCCTCTGCCTGTGCCCTCACCCTGCTCAAGCCCTGCTGCCCCTCTGCCTGTGCCCTCACCCTGCTCAAACCCTGCTGCCCCTCTGCCTGTGCCCTCACCCTGCTCAAGCCCTGCTGCCCCTCTGCCTGTGCCCTCACCCTGCTCAAGCCCTGCTGCCCCTCTGCCTGTGCCCTCACCCTGCTCAAGCCCTGCTGCCCCTCTGCCTGTGCCCTCACCCTGCTCAAACCCTGCTGCCCCTCTGCCTGTGCCCTCACCCTGCTCAAACCCTGCTGCCCCTCTGCCTGTGCCCTCACCCTGCTCAAACCCTGCTGCCCCTCTGCCTGTGCCCTCACCCTGCTCAAGCCCTGCTGCCCCTCTGCCTGTGCCCTCACCCTGCTCAAGCCCTGCTGCCCCTCTGCCTGTGCCCTCACCCTGCTCAAACCCTGCTGCCCCTCTGCCTGTGCCCTCACCCTGCTCAAGCCCTGCTGCCCCTCTGCCTGTGCCCTCACCCTGCTCAAGCCCTGCTGCCCCTCTGCCTGTGCCCTCACCCTGCTCAAGCCCTGCTGCCCCTCTGCCTGTGCCCTCACCCTGCTCAAACCCTGCTGCCCCTCTGACTGTGCCCTCACCCTGCTCAAGCCCTGCTGCCCCTCTGCCTGTGCCCTCACCCTGCTCAAGCCCTGCTGCCCCTCTGCCTGTGCCCTCACCCTGCTCAAACCCTGCTGCCCCTCTGACTGTGCCCTCACCCTGCTCAAGCCCTGCTGCCCCTCTGCCTGTGCCCTCACCCTGCTCAAACCCTGCTGCCCCTCTGCCTGTGCCCTCACCCTGCTCAAACCCTGCTGCCTTTGCTTCTGTGTCTCCTGGTGTCAGAACTGCTCAGCTGTGGCTTCAGTGGATGAATGAAATGAGAAGGGGAAACAGAACATTCTCACTTAGTGTTTAAAGAGCTGAGGGCTGGGGGCAAGCAGCAGGGGCCAGGCTCTGCTCAGTGGTGCCCTGGGACAGGCCAAGGGGCAGTGGGCACAGACTGGGAGCCAGGAGGTTCCACCTCAGCAGGAGGAGAAACTGCTTTGGGGTGAGGCTGCTGGAGCCTGGAGCAGGCTGCCAGAGAGGTTGTGGAGTCTCCTGCTCTGGAGAGCTTCCAGACCCAGCTGGATGAGTTCTGCCCTGCCCTGGGTGCCCTGCCCTGCAGGGGGTTGGACATCAAAGAATCACAGAGCTGCCAGGGCTGGAAGGGAGCTCCAGGCTCAGCCAGCCCCAGCCCCCTGCCCTGGGCAGGGACACCTCACACCACAGCAGGTTGCTCACAGCCACCTCCAGCCTGGCTGCAAACACCTCCAGCCAGGAGGCTTCCACCACCTCCCTGGGCAGCCTGTGCCAGGCCTCTGGCACCCTCCCAGGGAAAGAATTCTCCTCCTGTGCCCACGGCACTGCCTCTGGCTCAGCTTCCACCACTGCCCCTGGGGCTGGCACTGGGCAGCCCCCAGCAGAGCCTGGCTCCAGCCCCTGGGCACTGCCCCTGCACAGCTTCCTCCCCAGCACTGAGCTCCCCCTCAGGCTCCTCCTCTGCAAGCTGCAGAGCCCTCAGCTCCCTCAGGCTCTGCTGGGGAGGAAGATGTTCCCCTGGCTGCAGCAGCTCTGTGCCTCTGGGCTGGGCTCTCTGCAGCAGCTCCCTGAGCTCCTGCTGGAGCTGAGGGGCCCAGAGCTGGAGCCAAGATTGCAGCTGTGGCCTCAGCAGGGCAGAGCAGAGGGGCAGCAGAGCCCTCAGGCTTCCTCCTGTTTCCCTGGCACTGCTGGGGGATGGAAGCCAGAGGAGTTCCTCCTGCTCAGCTGCCTCTCTCTGCCCCTGCAGAGGAGGACATTCCCCAGCAGGGTGACCTCTGCCCACAGCTTCCCTCTGCCCCAGAGAGCTGCAGCACCTCCCAGCTAGGGCTGGGGTGGCTCAGGGGCAAGGAGGGAGGCTGGAGTGGCCCCACAGGATGGTTTAGGTTGATAAGGGACCTTGAACACCTAAGTTCCAACCCTTCCCCTCCTGCTCATGGCTCCCCAGGCCAAGGGACACTGGCACAGCCTTGGCACCAGCATGGCATCTGGGGCAAGGGTTGCACAGAGTGTGCCAGGGGACTGCTGACCTCTGCTCCACAGCTCAGGAGCTGAGGCAGTCTGACTTCTGGAGCCAGGCCTGCCAGGGGACCTCAGCATGCTGCAGGCAGCCCAGCAAGCAGCAGCCTCCCCCTGCTGCATGCAGCCCAGCAAGCAGCAGCCTCCCCCTGCTGCATGCAGCCCAGCAAGCAGCAGCCTCCCCCTGCTGCATGCAGCCCAGCAAGCAGCTGCCTCCCCTGCTCCATGCAGCCCAGCAAGCAGCAGCCTCCCCTGCTCCATGCAGCCCAGCAAGCAGCAGCCTCCCCCTGCTGCATGCAGCCCAGCAAGCAGCTGCCTCCCCTGCTCCATGCAGCCCAGCAAGCAGCTGCCTCCCCCTGCTGCATGCAGCCCAGCAAGCAGCAGCCTCCCCCTGCTGCATGCAGCCCAGCAAGCAGCTGCCTCCCCTGCTCCATGCAGCCCAGCAAGCAGCTGCCTCCCCCTGCTGCATGCAGCCCAGCAAGCAGCAGCCTCCCCCTGCTGCATGCAGCCCAGCAAGCAGCTGCCTCCCCCTGCTGCATGCAGCCCAGCAAGCAGCTGCCTCCCCCTGCTGCATGCAGCCCAGCAAGCAGCTGCCTCCCCTGCTCCATGCAGCCCAGCAAGCAGCTGCCTCCCCCTGCTCCATGCAGCCCAGCAAGCAGCAGCCTCTCCATGCAGCCCAGCAAGCAGCAGCCTCCCCCTGCTGCATGCAGCCCAGCAAGCAGCTGCCTCCCCCTGCTCCATGCAGCCCAGCAAGCAGCAGCCTCTCCATGCAGCCCAGCAAGCAGCAGCCTCCCCCTGCTGCATGCAGCCCAGCAAGCAGCAGCCTCTCCATGCAGCCCAGCAAGCAACAGCCTCCCCCTGCTGCATGCAGCCCAGCAAGCAGCAGCCTCTCCATGCAGCCCAGCAAGCAGCAGCCTCCCCTGCTCCATGCAGCCTCCCCTGCTCCATTCCTGACCTCAGGGCACTCTCAGGAGCAAGCATCCACCAGAGGCCACACCAAGCCAGTCCTTAGTCCTCTGCCAACCTCCTCCCCCTGATCCATGAGATTCCCAGAATCCAAGCAGGCTCCAGCAGGGAAGAGGGCTGGGGAGGAGCAGCTGAGGGAGCTGGGGGTGGGGAGTGTGGAGCAGAGGAGGCTGAGGGAGACCTCCTTGCTCTCTGCAGCTCCCTGAGAGGAGGCTGCAGCCAGGGGGGGTTGGGCTCTGCTCCCCAGGAACAAGGGCCAGGAGGAGAGGCAATGGCCTCAGGCTGCCCCAGGGGAGGCTCAGGGTGGAGAGGAGAAGAAACTTCTTCCCTGCAAGGGTTCTGCAAGCCTGGCCCAGGCTGCCCAGGGAGGGGGTTGGATGCTCATCCCTGGAGGGGTTGCAGAGCTGTGGTGCTGAGGCCATGGCTCAGCCCCAGCCTGGGCAGGGGCAGAGGATGCTTGGGCTGGATGCTCTCAAAGGCCTTCTCACCTCAGCCCATCCCATGGGGCATTCTTCTCCCCCTTTCTCCTTGGCTGTGCCTCTTTGATGCCAGCCTCCCCCCCCAGCCCCCAGGGCCACTGCCCTGCACCCTCTGCTCTGCTGCTGCCCAGGGACACCCTGCAGAGCTTCCTCCCTGCCCCCTGGCCTTGTGCCCTGCGAGGGAAGGGCAGCAGCTGCCTCTTGCCCTCTGAGCCCCAGCACCCCCTGCCCCTCCTGCAGCTCCCAGAGCAGCTCTGGGGTTGCCCTCTCCTGCCAGCAAGAGCTGTGGCCCTGCAGCACCTCCCTGCCAGGGGCTCCCAGACCTTGCTGGGGCAGCTCCCTGAGCAGGCTGGGGGCACAGAGGTGGCTGCCTGGGGGGCACAGAGGTGGCTGTCTGGGGGCACAGAGGTGGCTGTCTGGGGGGCACAGAGGTGGCAGCCTGGGGGGCACAGAAGTGGCAGCCTGGGGGCACAGAGGTGGCTGTCTGGGGGGCACAGAGGTGGCTGTCTGGGGGGCACAGAGGTGGCTGCCTGGGGGGCACAGAGGTGGCTGCCTGGAGGCCAGGGAAGGGCCCAGCTGAGCCCCCAGGGCAGCTGAGAGCTGAGAGCAGGGCAGGGGGAGCAGGGCCGGGGGGAGAGCAGGGCTGGGGGGAGCAGGGCTGGGGGGAGAGCAGGGCAGGGGGGAGCAGGGCTGGAGGGAGAGCAGGGCTGGGGGGAGCAGGGCAGGGGGGAGCAGGGCAGGGGGAAGCAGGGCTGGGGGAGCAGGGCAGGGGGGAGCAGGGCTGGGGAGAGCAGGGCAGGGGGGAGCAGGGCAGGGGAGAGCAGGGCAGGGGGGAGCAGGGCAGGGGGGAGCAGGGCTGGGGGGAGCAGGACTGTGGAACTGAGCTGAAGGTCAAGGAAGCCTCTTGGGCCTGGGAGCAGCTCCTGGAGCCCCTCTGGTGCTGGCTCTGAGGCTTTGCAGCACTGCTGGGAAGCTTCGTGGCAGGCTGGGGAGCAGAGCTGCATGCAGCAGGCAGGAGCCTGAGCCTCCCAGCACAGCCAGCAGGCAGCAGCAGGGGGACCAGCAGGGCCAGGGAGGGGATTCTGCCCCTCTGCTCCACTCTGCTGAGCCCACAGCTGCAGCTCTGGGGCCAGCTCTGCAGCCTCTGTGCCAGGAAGGCTCTGGAGGGGCTGGAAGGTGTCCAGAGCAGGGCCAGGAGGAGGAGCAGAGGGCTGGAGCTGCTCTGAGCACAGCCTGAGAGAGTTGGGGTTGTGCAGGCTGCAGAGGAGAAGGCTCCCAGGAGACCTTCTGGTGGCCTCCCAGGAGCTGCAGGGGGCTGCAAGAGAGCTGGGGAGGGACTTTGGAGGGGGTGAGGGAGGGCTAGGAGTGGGGGGGCTGGAGCAGAAGTAGAAGTGGGGAGCTGGAGATTGGCTGTGAGGAAGAAGTTGTTGGCCAGGAGGGTGGTGAGAGCCTGGCCCAGGCTGCCCAGGGAGGTGGTGGAAGCCTCCTGGCTGGAGGTGTTTGCAGCCAGGCTGGAGGTGGCTGTGAGCAACCTGCTGTGGTGTGAGGTGTCCCTGCCCAGGGCAGGGGGCTGGGGCTGGATGAGCCTTGGGGTCCCTTCCAGCCCTGGCAGCTCTGTGCCCCTCTGAAGCCCAGGGAGCTGCTGGCATTGCCCTTGGGCAGGGCCAGGGCCTGCCTGCAGCTGGGCACTGGAGCACACCACTGGCTGTGTGCTGGAGCAGCTCTGCTGTGGGCAGCTCCAGGACACTCTGAGAGCTGCACTGTGCAGCTCCAGGGCTGGGGGCTGAGGCTGCTGAGGCTGCTGGGGGAGGAGCAGCTCAGCATGGGCAAGGGATGGTCCCTGGCAGCCCAGAAGCCAAGGCTGTGCTGGGCTGAGCCCCAGCAGTGTGGGCAGCAGGGGCAGGGAGGGGATTCTGCCCTCTGCTCTGCTCAGCCCTCCCCTGCAGGGCTGGGGCAGCTCTGGAGCCCCCAGCACAAGGACCTGGAGCTGCTGGAGAGGCTCCAGAGGAGGCCACAGAGATGCTCAGAGGCTGCAGAGCCTTTGTTGTGGGGCCAGGCTGGGAGAGCTGGGGCTGCTGGAGAGGAGAAGGCTGCAGGCAGACCTCAGAGCAGCCTCCCAGTCCCTGAGGGGCTCCAGGAGAGGATGGTTGGACTTCAAGAGTTTCCCCAGGCAAAGGCATTCAGGTTGCTCCCCTGGCAGGCAGAGCTTTGCCTTTGCCCTGGTTGCTGACCCTTCCCTCAGCCCTGCTCAGCAGCTCTGCCCTGATGACTCAGGGTAGAGGATCTGCAGAGCCTGCAGCTCTCCAGCCCTGCTCTGCCCTGCTCCAGGCTCTGCCCTGCTCCCAGGCTCTGCCAGCTCAGGGCTCAGCACTTCTCCCTGGAGGCTCTCCAAGCATCCAAGGCTGCACAGTGCCAGCCAGCCAACACCTGCAGGCCAGAGGCTGGGCTGGTTGGGGTCAGGAGGGGAGGAGACCACCACCAGGAGGGCAAGAGAGGCTGTGTGGCTCCAGAGGAGGCCACAGAGATGCTCAGAGGCTGCAGAGCCTCCCCTGTGGGGCCAGGCTGGGAGAGTTGGGGCTGCTGGAGAGGAGAAGGCTGCAGGGAGACCTCAGAGCAGCTTCCAGTCCCTGAGGGGCTCCAGGAGGGCTGGGGAGGGACTGTGGCCAGGGGCTGGCAGTGCCAGGAGCAGGGCCAAGGATCTCAGACGGTGAAAGGCTGCACTGAGATGAGGCAGAGGAGGGAGATCTGACCCAGCCTAAGCCATGCTGGGATTCAGGGTCTGGGGAGGGTGTGGGGTTGGCCCTGGTGCAGGGAGGCTCTGTGCAGCCCCCAGGCTGGCTGTGCTGAGCTGCTGCTGCTGCAGGCAGCCCCCAGGCTGTGCCCTTCACCTCTGCTCTCTCTCTGCAGTGGGCCACCCTCGGGTCACAGAAAGGAGCCCCAAAGCCACGACCTGAGAGGCCAAGGAGTCCTGCAGCCAATGGTGAGAGCCTGGGCAGGGGCAGGTTGCCTAACCCTGTGGTCTGAGGCTGGGCTGAGTGCTTCTGGAATGGAGAAGCTGGAGGAGTGTGTGAGAAATGGAGAGGAGGTTGGGTGCTGGCAGCTCCCTCTTGCATCAGAGAGAGCTGCCCTGCTGCTGCTGCTGCTGCAGAGCCCTTCCTGCACACTGCTCTGGCCCTGGCCCTGGCTGACAGCAGCTGAACAGGAGCCAGCAGTGTGCCCAGGCCTCCATCAGCAGGGAATGTGCAGCTGGCAGCAAGCTGGGGGCAGGAGCTGAGCTGTTAGAGGGCAGCAGAGCTCTGCAGAGGGACCTGGCCAGGCTGGGCAGAGGGGCAGAGGCCAAGGGCAGGAGATTGAACACAGCCAAGTGCCAGGGGCTGCACTTTGGCCACAGCAACCCCAGGCAGTGCCACAGGCTGGGGGCAGAGGGGCTGAGAGCAGCCAGGCAGAGAGGGACCTGGGGGTGCTGGGGGAGAGCAGCTGAAGAGGAGGCAGCAGTGTGCCCAGGGGGCCAAGAAGGCCAAGGGCAGCCTGGCCTGGGTCAGGCAGAGTGTGGCCAGCAGGAGCAGGGAAGTCCTTGTGCCCTGTGCTCAGCACTGCTGAGGCCACAGCTTGAGTCCTGTGTCCAGCTCTGGGCTCCTGAGGGTAGGAAAGAGGTTGAGCTGCTGGAAGGTGTCCAGAGAAGGGCAACAAAGCTGGGGAGGGGTCTGGGGCACAGGGCTGGGGAGGGGTCTGGGGCACAGCCCTGTGAGGAGAGGCTGAGGGAGCTGGGGTTGCTCAGCCTGCAGAAGAGGAGGCTCAGGGGAGACCTTCTTGCTCTCTGCAACTCCCTGCAGGGAGGTTGGAGCCAGCTGGGGGTTGGTCTCTTCTGCCAGGCCCCCAGCAGCAGAACAAGAGGACACAGTCTGCAGCTGTGCCAGGGGAGGTTGAGGCTGGAGGGGAGGAGAAAGTTCTTCCCAGCAAGAGGAATTGGCCACTGGGATGAGCTGCCCAGGGAGGTGGTGGAGTCCCCAGCCCTGGAGGGGTTCAGGAGGAGCCTGGCTGAGGCCCTTGGAGCCAGGGTTTGGCTGTCAGGAGGGGCTGGGGACTGGGTCCCAGGTTGGAGCTGATGAGCTTGATTGTGGCTCTTGACATCTTGTCCTTGGGTCACTGCTCCCAGGGCTGTTGGCCTCAGTCCTGGCAGCATCAGAGTCCACCTGAGGGGCTCTGGGTGCTCAGTGAGCAGTGCCCCCTCTCTGCCCCCAGCTGTGGGGCTCAGGCTGCAGGTCTGTGGTGTTCTCCTCCTCCCCTTGCCCCCTGCAGCGAGCTGACTGCCTGCCAGAGGAGCCTCTTGCCCTCAGTGCCTGCAGAGGCCAGCTGAGGAGTTGCTTCATCCTTCCTCCTTTGGCCCAGCTGGCACAGGAGTTCCTCTGCTGTCTCCTGGCTTCTGCTGGGGAGGCCTCCACTGGGTCAGAGTTGGCTGTGAGCCTTGGGAGCTCTCAGGGCAGTGAGGGCAGCCTGAGTGTGCCCAGGAGGAGGCTGAGCAGAGCTCTGCAGCCAGGGTTGGGCTGCCCCTGGTCCAGGACTGCCTTAGAGGCACAGAGCTGCCAGGGCTGGGAGGGACCCCCAGGCTCAGGCAGCCCCAGCCCCCTGCCCTGGGCAGGGACACCTCACACCACAGCAGGTTGCTCACAGCCACCTCCAGCCTGGCTGCAAACACCTCCAGCCAGGAGGCTTCCACCACCTCCCTGGGCAGCCTGGGCCAGGCTCTCACCACCCTCCTGGCCAACAACTTCTTCCTCACAGCCAAGCTCCAGCTCCCCACTTCTACTTCTGCTCCAGCCCCCCAACTCCTGTCCCTCCCTATCACTCAGGCTGGGGCTGAGCCATGGCCTCAGCACCACAGCTCTGCAACCCCTCCAGGGATGAGCATCCAACCCCCTCCCTGGGCAGCCTGGGCCAGGCTTGCAGAACCCTTGCAGCCAAGGAGTTTCTTCTCCTCTCCAACCTGAGCCTCCCCTGGGGCAGCCTGAGGCCATTGCCTCTCCTCCTGGCCCTTGTTCCTAGGCAGAAAAGCTTCAGCCTCCTCTCAGGCAGCTGTGGAGAGCAGGAAGCTCTCCCCTCAGCCTCCTCTTCCCCCCTCTCCCCCTCAGCCTCCTCTTTCCCTCTCCCCCTCAGCCTCCTCTTTCCCTCTCCCCCTCAGCCTCCTCTTTCCCTCTCCCCCTCAGCCTCCTCTTT
The DNA here is from genome assembly GCF_014839835.1 of Dryobates pubescens. Classification (NCBI taxonomy): domain Eukaryota; kingdom Metazoa; phylum Chordata; class Aves; order Piciformes; family Picidae; genus Dryobates; species Dryobates pubescens. The sequence goes on from NC_071635.1 coordinate 17,104,465, forward strand.
CCCTCTCCCCTCAGCCTCCTCTTCCCCCCTCTCCCCCTCAGCCTCCTCTTCCCCCCTCTCCCCCTCAGCCTCCTCTTTGCCCTCTCTCCCCTCAGCCTCCTCTTTGCCCTCTCTCACCTCAGCCTCCTCTTGCCCCCTCTCCCCCTCAGCCTCCTCTTGCCCCCTCTCCCCCTCAGCCTCCTCTTCCCCCCTCTCCCCCTCAGCCTCCTCTTCCCCCCCCTCCCCTCAGCCTCCTCTTTGCTCTCTCTCCCCTCAGCCTCCTCTTCCCCCCTCTCCCCTCAGCCTCCTCTTTGCCCCTTCTCCCCTCAGCCTCCTCTTCCCCCCTCTCCCCTCAGCCTCCTCTTTGCCCTCTCTCCCCCTCAGCCTCCTCTTTGCCCCCTCTCCCCTCAGCCTCCTCTTCCCCTCTCCCCTCAGCCTCCTCTTCCCCTCTCCCCTCAGCCTCCTCTTTCCCCCTCTCCCCTCAGCCTCCTCTTTGCCCCCTCTCCCCTCAGCCTCCTCTTCCCCCCTCTCCCCTCAGCCTCCTCTTTGCCCTCTCTCCCCCTCAGCCTCCTCTTTGCCCCCTCTCCCCTCAGCCTCCTCTTCCCCCTCTCCCCCTCAGCCTCCTCTTTGCCCCCTCTCCCCTCAGCCTCCTCTTCCCCTCTCCTCCTCAGCCTCCTCTTTCCCCCTCTCCCCTCAGCCTCCTCTTCCCCCCTCTCCCCTCAGCCTCCTCTTCCCCCCTCTCCCCTCAGCCTCCTCTTTGCCCTCTCTCCCCTCAGCCTCCTCTTCCCCCCTCTCCCCCTCAGCCTCCTCTTCCCCCCTCTCCCCCTCAGCCTCCTCTTCCCCCCTCTCCCCTCAGCCTCCTCTTTGCCCCTTCTCCCCTCAGCCTCCTCTTCCCCCTTCTCCCCTCAGCCTCCTCTTCCCCCTTCTCCCCTCAGCCTCCTCTTTGCCCTCTCTCCCCTCAGCCTCCTCTTTCCCCCTCTCCCCCTCAGCCTCCTCTTTGCCCCCTCTCCCCCTCAGCCTCCTCTTTCCCTCTCCCCTCAGCCTCCTCTTTGCCCCCTCTCCCCCTCAGCCTCCTCTTCCCCTCTCCCCCTCAGCCTCCTCTTTCCCTCTCCCCTCAGCCTCCTCTTTGCCCTCTCTCCCCCTCAGCCTCCTCTTCCCCCCCCAGCCTCCTCTTCCCCTCTCCCCCTGCCCCCTCAGCCTCCTCTTTGCCCCCTCCCCCCTCAGCCTCCTCTTCCCCTCCCCCCTCAGCCTCCTCTTTCCCCCTCTCCCCTCAGCCTCCTCTTCCCCTCTCCCCTCAGCCTCCTCTTTCCCCCTCTCCCCTCAGCCTCCTCTTCCCCTCTCCCCTCAGCCTCCTCTTCCCCTCTCCCCTCAGCCTCCTCTTCCCCTCTCCCCTCAGCCTCCTCTTTCCCCCTCTCCCCCTCAGCCTCCTCTTCCCCTCTCCCCTCAGCCTCCTCTTCCCCTCTCCCCCCAGCCTCCTCTTCCCCTCTCCCCCTCTCCCCTCAGCCTCCTCTTTGCCCCCTCTCCCCTCAGCCTCCTCTTCCCCTCTCCCCTCAGCCTCCTCTTCCCCTCTCCCCTCAGCCTCCTCTTTCCCCCTCTCCCCTCAGCCTCCTCTTTCCCCCTCTCCCCTCAGCCTCCTCTTCCCCTCTCCCCTCAGCCTCCTCTTTGCCCCCTCTCCCCTCAGCCTCCTCTTTCCCCCTCTCCCCTCAGCCTCCTCTTCCCCTCTCCCCTCAGCCTCCTCTTCCCCTCTCCCCTCAGCCTCCTCTTTCCCCCTCTCCCCTCAGCCTCCTCTTCCCCTCTCCCCTCAGCCTCCTCTTCCCCTCTCCCCCTCAGCCTCCTCTTTCCCCCTCTCCCCTCAGCCTCCTCTTTCCCCCTCTCCCCTCAGCCTCCTCTTCCCCTCTCCCCTCAGCCTCCTCTCCCCCTCTCCCCTCAGCCCCTGCTCCCCAGAGCTGTTCTGCAGACCCCTCAGCTCCTTCCTTGCCCCTCTCTGGGTGCTGCATGCCAGGGGCTGTGGTGGCAGCAGCTGCAGCTGCCAGCAGCTCTGCTGCTCAGCCCCAGCTCTCAGCAGGGCTGAGCTCTGCTGTCTGTAGCTGCTGGGTGAGGGGGGCTGAGCACAGAGCCCTTCCTGCCTCCCTCAGCAGTGCCCTGGGAGGAGTGGGGCTGTGTTTGGGGGAGGGGAGGGCAGGGTGGGGGAGTCCTGCAGCTGGCAGTGCCCTGCTGTCTGTGCTTGCCAGGCTGCCAGGGATGATGCAGCAAGGGCTTCCTCTCCCTGCCTGGCCCAGCAGCCCCAGGCAGAGGTCAGGGGCTGCAGCTGGGCTGCTGCTGGAGCTGTGCAGTAGGAGCTCATCTCCCCTGGCACCTCAGCTGCTGGGCATGGGAGGGCAAGAGAGAGGTCCTGGCTAGGAGAGGGTCAGAGAGCACCTGGGGTGGCCTGGGCTGAGCTGAGAGCCCTCCCCTGCCCTGCAGCACCAGGGGCAGGCAGCAGGCAGCCTGAGGTCAGCCAGGGAGGAGGGGGAGTGGGGCAGTGGGAGAGGAATCCAGGGAGCACCAGAGGCCAGCTCCAGAGCAGAGCACCAGCAAGGAGCTGGGAGCTTGCCTCAGGCCAGCCCCACACAGCTGGAGCAGCTCTGAGTGCTGCTGCCAGGCTCCTAACCAACATCTGCTGCCCAGCAGGGTCACAGCCCCCCAGCAGCCACAGGCTGGGCAGCTGGCACCAACCTCAGGCCAGAGCTGGGGACCAGGAAGATGTCAGCTTAATTAGAATGGAATTAACCAGGCTGGGAAAGGCCTCAGAGCTCATCCAGTCCAACCTCCCCCCCCAGCACCATCTGAGCAACTCAACCATGGCACCAAGGGCCTCATCCAGGCTCTTCCTGAACACCTCCAGGGCTGGGGACTCCACCACCTCCCTGGGCAGCTCATCCCAGTGGCCAATTCCTCTTGCTGGGAAGAACTTTCTCCTCCCCTCCAGCCTAAACCTCCCCTGGCACAGCTTGAGACTGTGTCCTCTTGTTCTGCTGCTGGGGGCCTGGCAGAAGAGACCAACCCCCAGCTGGCTCCAACCTCCCTGCAGGGAGCTGCAGAGAGCAAGAAGGTCTCCCCTGAGCCTCCTCTGCAGGAGGGAAGGCTGCACTCAGGGGGGCAGCCAGAGGCTCCTTGTCCAGGTGCAGAGCAGTGAGCAGGGCTGGGGCTGGGACCAGAGCTGGCCAAGGGGCAGTGGGGTGCAGGCAGCCTCAGCAGCCTGCCAGGGACACCAGGCTGGAGGGAAGGATCCAGCCAGAGGGCTCTGGGCAGGCTGCAGAGCTGGCCCCAAGGCAACCTCCTGAAGCTCAAGCAGGCCAAGGGCAAGGTCCTGCAGCTGGCTGAGGGCAGTGCCAAGCACAGAGCCAGGCTGGGTGGGGAAGGGGCAGAGAGCAGTGCTGAGGATTAGGCCCTGGGGGTGCTGGGGGAGGAGCAGCTCCCCAGCAGGCAGCAAGGGCAGCTGGCAGCCCAGAAGCCAAGGCTGTGCTGGGCTGAGCCCCAGCAGTGTGGGCAGCAGGGGCAGGGAGGGGATTCTGCCCTCTGCTCTGCTCAGCCCTCCCCTGCAGGGCTGGGGCAGCTCTGGGCCCCCAGCACAAGGACCTGGAGCCATGTGGGCAGCAGGGCTGGGAGGGGATCCTGCCCTGTGCCCAGCACCGGGGGGGCCTCCCCACAGCACTGTCTGCAGCTCTGGGCCCTCCCTGGGGAAAGGATCTGGAGGGGCTGCAGCAGCTCCAGGGGACAGCAATGAGCCTGGGGAGGGGGTTGGAGAGGCTGAGGAGAAGCTGAGGGTGCTACAGGGTGCTGAGGAGAGGCTGAGGGTGCTGAGGAGAGGCTGAGGAGGGGCTGGGGGTGCTGAGGAGGGGCTGAGGGTGCTGAGGAGAGGCTGAGGGTGCTGAGGAGGGGCTGAGGAGGGGCTGGGGGTGCTGGGGGGTTGCTGAGGAGAGGCTGAGGGTGCTGAGGAGAGGCTGAGGAGAGGTTGAGGGTGCTGGGGGGGTGCTGAGGAGGGGCTGAGGGTGCTGGGAGGGTGCTGAGGAGAGGCTGAGGGTGCTGGGAGGGTGCTGAGGAGAGGCTGAGGGTGCTGAGGAGGGGCTGAGGGTGCTGGGGGGGTGCTGAGGAGGGGCTGAGGGTGCTGAGCAGGGCCTGAGGGTGCCGAGCAGGGCCTGAGGGTGCTGAGCAGGGCCTGAGGGTGCTGAGGGGGGCTGAGGGTGCCGAGCAGGGCCTGAGGGGGCTGAGCAGGGGCTGAGGGTGCCGAGCAGGGCCTGAGGGTGCCGAGCAGGGCCTGAGGGTGCCGAGCAGGGGCTGAGGGTGCCGAGCAGGGCCTGAGGGTGCTGAGCAGGGGCTGAGGGTGCTGAGCAGGGCCTGAGGGTGCTGAGCAGGGGCTGAGGGTGCTGAGCAGGGCCTGAGGGTGCTGAGCAGGGGCTGAGGGTGCTGAGCAGGGCCTGAGGGTGCCGAGCAGGGGCTGAGGGTGCTGAGCAGGGCCTGAGGGTGCCGAGCAGGGGCTGAGGGTGCCGAGCAGGGCCTGAGGGTGCTGAGCAGGGGCTGAGGGTGCCGAGCAGGGCCTGAGGGTGCCGAGCAGGGCCTGAGGGTGCTGAGCAGGGGCTGAGGGTGCTGAGCAGGGCCTGAGGGTGCCGAGCAGGGGCTGAGGGTGCTGAGCAGGGCCTGAGGGTGCTGAGGGGGGCTGAGGGTGCCGAGCAGGGCCTGAGGGTGCTGAGCAGGGCCTGAGGGTGCTGAGGGGGGCTGAGGGTGCCGAGCAGGGCCTGAGGGTGCTGAGCAGGGCCTGAGGGTGCTGAGCAGGGGCTGAGGGTGCTGAGGAGAGGCTGAGGGTGCCGAGCAGGGCCTGAGGGTGCCGAGCAGGGCCTGAGGGTGCCGAGCAGGGCCTGAGGGTGCTGAGCAGGGGCTGAGGGTGCTGAGGGGGGTGAGGGTGCTGAGCAGGGCCTGAGGGTGCTGAGGGGGGCTGAGGGTGCCGAGCAGGGGCTGAGGGTGCTGAGCAGGGCCTGAGGGTGCCGAGCAGGGCCTGAGGGTGCTGAGGGGGGCTGAGGGTGCCGAGCAGGGCCTGAGGGTGCTGAGCAGGGCCTGAGGGTGCCGAGCAGGGGCTGAGGGTGCTGAGCAGGGCCTGAGGGTGCTGAGCAGGGCCTGAGGGTGCTGAGCAGGGGCTGAGGGTGCTGAGGAGAGGCTGAGGGTGCCGAGCAGGGCCTGAGGGTGCCGAGCAGGGCCTGAGGGTGCCGAGCAGGGCCTGAGGCTGCCGAGCAGGGCCTGAGGGTGCCGAGCAGGGCCTGAGGGTGCTGAGGGGGCCTGAGGCTGCCGAGCAGGGGCTGAGGGTGCTGAGGGGGCCTGAGGGTGCTGAGCAGGGCCTGAGGGTGCCGAGCAGGGCCTGAGGGTGCCGAGCAGGGGCTGAGGGTGCCGAGCAGGGCCTGAGGGTGCCGAGCAGGGGCTGAGGGTGCCGAGCAGGGCCTGAGGGTGCCGAGCAGGGGCTGAGGGTGCTGAGGGGGCCTGAGGGTGCTGAGGGGGGCTGAGGGTGCTGAGCAGGGGCTGAGGGTGCTGAGCAGGGCCTGAGGGTGCTGAGCAGGGGCTGAGGGTGCCGAGCAGGGCCTGAGGGTGCCGAGCAGGGCCTGAGGGTGCCGAGCAGGGCCTGAGGGTGCCGAGCAGGGCCTGAGGCTGCCGAGCAGGGCCTGAGGGTGCTGAGCAGGGCCTGAGGGTGCTGAGCAGGGGCTGAGGGTGCTGAGCAGGGCCTGAGGGTGCCGAGCAGGGGCTGAGGGTGCTGAGCAGGGCCTGAGGGTGCCGAGCAGGGCCTGAGGGTGCTGAGCAGGGGCTGAGGGTGCTGAGCAGGGCCTGAGGGTGCCGAGCAGGGGCTGAGGGTGCCGAGCGGGCCTGAGGGTGCTGAGCAGGGCCTGAGGGTGCTGAGGGGGCCTGAGGGTGCCGGGCAGGGGCTGAGGGTGCCGAGCAGGGCCTGAGGGTGCTGAGCAGGGCCTGAGGGTGCCGAGCAGGGCCTGAGGGTGCCGAGCAGGGGCTGAGGGTGCTGAGCAGGGCCTGAGGGTGCTGAGCAGGGCCTGAGGGTGCTGAGGGGGCCTGAGGGTGCTGAGCAGGGCCTGAGGGTGCTGAGCAGGGCCTGAGGGTGCTGAGCAGGGCCTGAGGGTGCTGAGGGGGCCTGAGGGTGCTGAGCAGGGCCTGAGGGTGCCGGGCAGGGCCTGAGGGTGCCGAGCAGGGCCTGAGGGTGCCGAGCAGGGGCTGAGGGTGCCGAGCAGGGGCTGAGGGTGCTGAGCAGGGCCTGAGGGTGCTGAGCAGGGCCTGAGGGTGCCGAGCAGGGCCTGAGGGTGCTGAGCAGGGCCTGAGGGTGCTGAGGGGGCCTGAGGGTGCTGAGCAGGGCCTGAGGGTGCCGAGCAGGGGCTGAGGGTGCCGAGCAGGGCCTGAGGGTGCTGAGCAGGGCCTGAGGGTGCCGAGCAGGGCCTGAGGGTGCCGAGCAGGGCCTGAGGGTGCCGAGCAGGGCCTGAGGGTGCTGAGCAGGGCCTGAGGGTGCCGAGCAGGGCCTGAGGGTGCTGAGCAGGGCCTGAGGGTGCTGAGGGGGCCTGAGGGTGCTGAGCAGGGCCTGAGGGTGCTGAGCAGGGCCTGAGGGTGCCGGGCAGGGGCTGAGGGTGCCGAGCAGGGCCTGAGGGTGCCGAGCAGGGCCTGAGGCTGCCGAGGAGGGGCTGAGGGTGCCGAGCAGGGCCTGAGGGTGCTGAGCAGGGCCTGAGGGTGCTGAGCAGGTCCTGAGGGTGCCGAGCAGGGCCTGAGGGTGCTGAGCAGGGCCTGAGGGTGCTGAGGGGGCCTGAGGGTGCCGAGCAGGGCCTGAGGGTGCCGAGCAGGGGCTGAGGGTGCCGAGCAGGGCCTGAGGGTGCCGAGCAGGGCCTGAGGGTGCCGAGCAGGGCCTGAGGGTGCCGAGCAGGGCCTGAGGGTGCCGAGCAGGGCCTGAGGGTGCTGAGCAGGGCCTGAGGGTGCTGAGCAGGGCCTGAGGGTGCCGAGCAGGGGCTGAGGGTGCCGAGCAGGGGCTGAGGGTGCCGAGCAGGGCCTGAGGCTGCCGAGCAGGGCCTGAGGCTGCCGAGCAGGGCCTGAGGCTGCCGAGCAGGGCCTGAGGGTGCCGAGCAGGGCCTGAGGGTGCTGAGCAGGGGCTGAGGGTGCTGAGCAGGGGCTGAGGGTGCTGAGCAGGGGCTGAGGGTGCTGAGCAGGGCCTGAGGGTGCCGAGCAGGGCCTGAGGGTGCCGAGCAGGGGCTGAGGGTGCTGAGCAGGGGCTGAGGGTGCTGAGCAGGGGCTGAGGGTGCCGAGGGGTGCTGAGGGTGCTGAGCAGGGGCTGAGGGTGCTGAGGGGGGCTGAGGGTGCTGAGGAGAGGCTGAGGGTGCCGAGCAGGGGCTGAGGGTGCTGAGCAGGGCCTGAGGGTGCTGAGCAGGGCCTGAGGGTGCTGAGGGGGCCTGAGGGTGCTGAGCAGGGCCTGAGGGTGCTGAGCAGGGCCTGAGGGTGCTGAGCAGGGCCTGAGGGTGCTGAGGGGGCCTGAGGGTGCTGAGCAGGGCCTGAGGGTGCCGGGCAGGGGCTGAGGGTGCCGAGCAGGGCCTGAGGGTGCTGAGCAGGGGCTGAGGGTGCCGAGCAGGGGCTGAGGGTGCTGAGCAGGGCCTGAGGGTGCTGAGCAGGGCCTGAGGGTGCCGAGCAGGGCCTGAGGGTGCTGAGCAGGGCCTGAGGGTGCTGAGGGGGCCTGAGGGTGCTGAGCAGGGCCTGAGGGTGCCGAGCAGGGGCTGAGGGTGCCGAGCAGGGCCTGAGGGTGCTGAGCAGGGCCTGAGGGTGCCGAGCAGGGCCTGAGGGTGCCGAGCAGGGCCTGAGGGTGCCGAGCAGGGCCTGAGGGTGCTGAGCAGGGCCTGAGGGTGCCGAGCAGGGCCTGAGGGTGCTGAGCAGGGCCTGAGGGTGCTGAGGGGGCCTGAGGGTGCTGAGCAGGGCCTGAGGGTGCTGAGCAGGGCCTGAGGGTGCCGGGCAGGGGCTGAGGGTGCCGAGCAGGGCCTGAGGGTGCCGAGCAGGGCCTGAGGGTGCCGAGGAGGGGCTGAGGGTGCCGAGCAGGGCCTGAGGGTGCTGAGCAGGGCCTGAGGGTGCTGAGCAGGTCCTGAGGGTGCCGAGCAGGGCCTGAGGGTGCTGAGCAGGGCCTGAGGGTGCTGAGGGGGCCTGAGGGTGCCGAGCAGGGCCTGAGGGTGCCGAGCAGGGGCTGAGGGTGCCGAGCAGGGCCTGAGGGTGCTGAGCAGGGCCTGAGGGTGCCGAGCAGGGCCTGAGGGTGCCGAGCAGGGCCTGAGGGTGCCGAGCAGGGCCTGAGGGTGCTGAGCAGGGCCTGAGGGTGCTGAGCAGGGCCTGAGGGTGCCGAGCAGGGGCTGAGGGTGCCGAGCAGGGCCTGAGGGTGCCGAGCAGGGCCTGAGGGTGCCGAGCAGGGCCTGAGGCTGCCGAGCAGGGCCTGAGGGTGCCGAGCAGGGCCTGAGGGTGCTGAGCAGGGGCTGAGGGTGCTGAGCAGGGGCTGAGGGTGCTGAGCAGGGGCTGAGGGTGCTGAGCAGGGCCTGAGGGTGCCGAGCAGGGCCTGAGGGTGCCGAGCAGGGGCTGAGGGTGCTGAGCAGGGGCTGAGGGTGCTGAGCAGGGGCTGAGGGTGCCGAGGGGTGCTGAGGGTGCTGAGCAGGGGCTGAGGGTGCTGAGGGGGGCTGAGGGTGCTGAGGAGAGGCTGAGGGTGCCGAGCAGGGGCTGAGGGTGCTGAGCAGGGCCTGAGGGTGCTGAGGGGGCCTGAGGGTGCCGAGCAGGGCCTGAGGGTGCTGAGCAGGGCCTGAGGCTGCCCTGCCTGCAGGACCCCCTCCACGCTCGCCCTCCCCCAGGCATCATCGAGCGGCTGCAGCCCGCCGCGGGGCCGGCGCCGGGCCCGGCCGGCTTCCGGCTGTGCCACGTCTGCCACTTCTGCCGGCGGGGCCTGGAGGCCATCGTGCAGGATGAGGTCACCCAGAGCTTCTCCTCCCAGCAGCTGCTCTCCTGGAACCTCCTCACCAGGACCAACCTGCGCTTCCGCTACGTCAGCCTGCGGCTCAGCCTGCTCTGGGGGCTGGGGGTGCTGCTGCGCTACGGGCTGCTGCTGCCGCTGCGGTGAGGGACCCCTGAGACCCCCCCTGAACCCCCTGAGACCCCTGAGACCCCCCCTGAGGCTGCCTGAGCCCCCCCTGAGACCCCCCTGAGGCTGCCTGAGACCCCTGAGCCCCCTGAGACCCCCTGAGGCTGCCTGAGACCCCTGAGACCCCCTGAGACCCCCTGAGACCCCCCTGAGGCTGCCTGAGACCCCTGAGCCCCCTGAGAGCCCCCTGAGAGCCCCCTGAACCCCCTGAGACCCCTGAGCCCCCCCTGAGCCCCCCCTGAAGCCCCTGAGACCCCTGAGACCCCCCTGAGCCCCCTGAGGCTGCCTGAGACCCCTGAGACCCCTGAGCCCCCTGAGACCCCCTGAGACCCCTGAGCTCCCTGAGACCCCCTGAGCCCCCCCTGAGACCCCTGAGCCCCCTGAGCCCCCCCTGAGCTCCCTGAGACCCCCTGAGCCCCACCTGAGCCCCCTGAGACCCCTGAGCCCCCCCTGTGCCCCCTGAGACCCCCCTGTGCCCCCTGAGCCCCCCTGAGCCCCCTGAGACCCCCTGAGCCCCCCCTGAGCCCCCTGCTGCTGCCCCTGCAGTGAGGGACCCCCTGAGCCCCCCTGAGCCCCCCTGAACCCCCCTGAGCCCCCCTGAGACCCCCTGAGACTGCCTGAGACCCCCTGAGACCCCCTGAGACCCCTGAGCCCCCCCCTGAGGCTGCCTGAGCCCCCCTGAGCCCCCCCTGAGCCCCCCCTGAGCCCCCCCTGAGACCCCCTGAGGCTGCCTGAGACCCCTGAGCCCCCCCTGAGACCCCTGAGACCCCCTGAGACCCCTGAGCCCCCCCTGAGACCCCTGAGCCCCCTGAGACCCCTGAGACCCCCTGAGCCCTCCTGAGACCCCCCTGAGACCCCTGAGACCCCCCTGAGACCCCCCTGAGCCCCCTGAACCCCCTGAGACCCCCCTGAGCCCCCCCTGAGCCCCCTGAGCCCCCTGAGACCCCTGAGCCCCCTGAGCCCCCCCTGAGACCCCTGAGACCCCTGAGCCCCCCCTGAGACCCCTGAGCCCCCCCTGAGACCCCTGAGACCCCCTGAGACCCCCTGAGACCCCTGAGACCCCCTGAGACCCCCTGAGACCCCTGAGACCCCCTGAGCCCCCCCTGAGCCCCCTGAGCCCCCTGAGCCCCCCTGCTGCTGCCCCTGTGATGAGAGACCCCCTGAGGCCCCCTGAGCCCCCCTCTGAGCCCCCCCTGAGCCCCCCCTGAGCCCCCTTAGACCCCTGAGCCCCCCCTGAGACCCCTGAGACCCCTGAGCCCCCCCTGAGACCCCCTGAGACCCCTGAGACCCCTGAGACCCCTGAGACCCCCTGAGCCCCCCTGAGCCCCCTGAGCCCCCTGCGGTGAGGGACCCCCTGAGCCCCCTGAGGCTGCCTGAGCCCCCCTGAGCCCCCCCTGAGCCCCCTGAGCCCCCCTGACCCCCCCTGAGACCCCCTGAGGCTGCCTGAGCCCCCTGAGCCCCCTGAGACCCCCTGAGGCTGCCTGAGCCCCCCTGAGCCCCCCTGAGCCCCCTGAGACCCCCGCTGAGGCTGCCTGAGACCCCTGAGACCCTCTGAGACCCCCCTGAGGCTGCCTGAGCCCCCTGAGACCCCCCTGAGACCCCCCTGAACCCCCTGAGACCCCCTGAGACCCCTGAGACCCCCTGAGATCCCCTGAGGCTGCCTGAGCCCCCTGAGACCCCCTGAGACCCCCTGAGCCCCCTGAGACCCCCCTGAGACCCCCTGAGCCCCCTGAGACCCCCCTGACCCCCCTGAGACCCCCCTGAGACCCCCTGAGACCCCCTGAGACTGCCTGAGCGCCCCTGAGACCCCCTGAGACCCCTGAGACCCCCCTGAACCCCCTGAGACCCCCTGAGCCCCCTGAGACCCCCCTGAGACCCCCTGAGACCCCCTGAGGCTGCCTGAGACCCCCTGAGACCCCCTGAGCCCCCCTGAGGCTGCCTGAGACCCCTGAGACCCCTGAGACCCACTGAGGCTGCCTGAGGCTGCCTGAGCCCCCCCTGAGACCCCTGAGCCCCCCCCGAGCCCCCTGAGACCCCTGAGACCCCCCCTGAGCCCCCTGAGACCCTCCCTGAGGCTGCCTGAGACCCCTGAGACCCCCTGAGGCTGCCTGAGCCCCCCCTGAGCCCCCCCTGAGGCTGCCTGAGACCCCTGAGACCCCCTGAGACCCCCTGAGGCTGCCTGACCCCCCCTGAGCCCCCCTGAGACCCCTGAGGCTGCCTGAGCCCCCCTGAGACCCCCCTGAGCCCCCTGAGACCCCTGAGCCCCCCCTGAGACCTCCCTGAGCCCCCTGAGCCCCCCCTGAGCCCCCTGAGCCCCCTGAGACCCCTGAGCCCCCCCTGAGACCCCTGAGCCCCCCCTGAGACCCCTGAGACCCCCCTGAACCCCCTGAGCCCCCTGAGACCCCCTGAGCCCCCTGCTGCTGCCCCTGCAGTGAGGAACCCCCTGAGCCCCCCCTGAGCCCCCCCTGAGCCCCCCCTGAGCCCCCCTGACCCCCCTGACCCCCCCACTGCCCCAGCCCCTGCAGCCTGGCCTCACAGCAGAGCTGCTGCAGCCCTGGCAGCATCTCTGCAGTCAGCAGCAGAGAATCCCAGCAGGGCTTGGGCTGGAAGGGAGCTCAGAGCTCAGCCAGCCCCAGCCCCCTGCCATGGGCAGGGACAGCTCCCCCCAGCCCCAGCCTGCTCAGGGCCTCATCCAGCCTGGCCCTGAGCACCCCCAGGCAGGAGGCAGCCACAGCCTCCCTGGGCAGCCTGTGCCAGAGTCTCCCCAGCCTCACTGCCAACCATTTCTTCCTCCTCTCCACTCTCAGTCTCTCCTCTCCCAGCTCCAAGCCATTGTTCCTCAGCCTGGCACTGCCAGCCCTTGCCCAGAGTCCCTCCCCAGCTCTCCTGGAGCCCTTCAGGTGCTGCAGGGTTGCTCTGAGGCCTCCCTGCAGCCTTCTCCTCCCCAGGCTGCACAGCCCCAGCTCTCCCAGCCTGCCCCCACAGGGAGGCTCTGCAGCCTCTGCTCATCTCTGTGGCCTCCCCTGGAGCCCCTCCACAGGCAGATGTAGGCTGGGCCATGTCCCTGGCACTGCTGCTGGGCTGTCTGCACCTTGGGGCAGTGTGTGGGGGAGCAGTGGGTGCCAGGCAGCTGGGCAGAGGCTGCTTCCTGGGGTCCCTGGCAGCCCAGGGGCAGAGTGAGCTCAGCTGAGCCCAGTGGCTTCCCTTGCACTGCTCTGTGGCCTCCCTGCAGCTTTACCCTGGCTTGCATTGGCATCACCTCCATGGTCGTGGGCACAGTGCTGGTGGGACAGCTGCCCAGCAGCAGGTGGGTCCTGCCTGGGGGCTCAGCTTGCCAGGGGGCAGCTCTGCAGCAGCTCAGGGGGTGCCAGCCTGGCACCTGAGGGGGGGCCTGCTGCTGGGCTCCTCTGGCTGCTGGGAGGGACTCAGGGGGAGCACTGGGGGGGGACAGCAGTGCTGGGGCACAAGGGAGCTGCTGGGGAGGTGGCAGCCTTGGAGCCACTGAACTGTTGGGGTTGGAAGAGACCTCTGAGCTCACCCAGTCCAACCCCAACCCAACCCCACCATGGCCCCAGGAGCCAGGGCCACAGCTTGCTGCAGCACCCCCAGGGATGGGCATCCAACCCCCTCCCTGGGCAGCCTGGGCCAGGCTTGCAGAACCCTTGCAGGGAAGAAGTTTCTTCTCCTCTCCACCCTGAGCCTCCCCTGGGGCAGCCTGAGGCCATTGCCTCTCCTCCTGGCCCTTGTTCCTGGGGAGCAGAGCCCAACCCCCCCTGGCTGCAGCCTCCTCTCAGGGAGCTGCAGAGAGCAAGGAGGTCTCCCTCAGCCTCCTCTGCTCCACACTCCCCACCCCCAGCTCCCTCAGCTGCTCCTCCCCAGCCCTCTTCCCCAGACCCTTCCCCACCTTTCCTGCCCTTCCCTGGCCCTGCTCCAGCTCCTCAAGCTCCTTCTGGCAGCCAGGAGCCCAAAGCTGAGCCCAGCCCTCAAGCTGTGGCCTCCCCAGTGCTGAGCCCAGGGGCACAATCCCTGCCCTGCTCCTGCTGGGTCACTTCCCTGCCCCAGGCCCTGCCTAGGTGAGGCCAAGGCCGTGCCAAGGCCGTGCCAAGGCTGTGCCAAGGCTGTGCCAAGGCTGTGCCAAGGCTGTGCCAAGGCTTGGCTGGGCTGCAGAGAGTGCCGGAGCAGGGAACGTTCCTCCCTTCTGCAGGGAGAGCCTTGGGTGGTGTGGAGTGGGCTGGGCAGCATTGCTGGGGTGCCCAGGGGGTGCCCAGCTGCTGCCCAGCTGCCTGTGTGTGCCCAGGGTGAAGAGCTACCTGAGTGAGGTGGTGCACCTCACCTCCTGCCGCATCCTGGTCCGGGCTGTCTCGGGCAGCGTTCGCTACCACAACAGGTGAGGGGCAGGGAGCCAGGGGGCACGCAGGGCACAGGGCTCAGCAGGGCCCAGCTGGGATCAGCCAGCCCAGCCTGCCCCCAGCACCAGCTGAGCAACTCCAAGGGCCTCAGCCAGGCTCTTCCTGAACACCTCCAGGGCTGGGGACTCCACCACCTCCCTGGGCAGCTCATCCCAGTGGCCAATTCCTCTGGCTGGGAAGAACTTTCTCCTCCCCTACAGCCTCAGCCTCCCCTGGCACAGCTTGAGACTGTGTCCTCTTGTTCTGCTGCTGGGGGCCTGGCAGAAGAGACCAACCCCCAGCTGGCTCCAACCTCCCTGCAGGGAGTTGGAGAGAGCAAGAAGGTCTCCCCTGAGCCTCCTCTTCTGCAGGCTGAGCAACCCCAGCTCCCTCAGCCTCTCCTCACAGGGCTGTGCCCCAGACCCCTCCCCAGCCCTGTGCCCCAGACCCCTCCCCAGCTTTGTTGCCCTTCTCTGGACACCTTCCAGCAGCTCAACCTCTTTCCTACCCTCAGGAGCCCAGAGCTGGGCACAGGACTCAAGCTGTGGCCTCAGCAGTGCTGAGCACAGGGCAGGATGAGCTCCCTGCTCTTTCCTACCCTGAGGGGCCCAGCACTGGACCCAGCACTGCTGTCCCCCACCCCTGCCTGGCCCTGAGCTCAGGCTGGCACTGCTGCATTCCCTGGCTTCCCCTGCCAGCCCTTCCTGGGGGTGGGCATCACAGTGGGCAGCTTCCAGCGAGCCAGGAGGGGTGGTGAGGGATGGGGAGCAGGCTGGGCTGCAGCTGCTGGCCCTGGGACAGGCTGGTGTGAGCAGCAGCAGGTTGTGAGCTGCAGCAGGGTGTGAGCTGCAGCAGGGTGTGAGCAGCAGCAGGGTGTGAGCTGCAGCAGGGTGTGAGCAGCAGCAGGGTGTGAGCAGCAGCAGGATGGTGTGAGCAGCAGCAGGCTGTGAGCAGCAGCAGGCTGTGAGCAGCAGCAGGTTGTGAGCAGCAGCAGGGTGTGAGCAGCAGCAGGGTGTGAGCTGCAGCAGGGTGTGAGCAGCAGCAGGGTGTGAGCTGCAGCAGGGTGTGAGCAGCAGCAGGGTGTGAGCTGCAGCAGCGTGTGAGCAGCAGCAGGGTGTGAGCTGCAGCAGGGTGTGAGCTGCAGGCTGGTGTGAGCTGCAGGCTGGTGTGAGCAGCAGCATGGTGTGAGCAGCAGGATGGTGTGAGCTGCAGCAGGGTGTGAGCAGCAGCATGGTGTGAGCAGCTGCATGGTGTGAGCAGCAGGATGGTGTGAGCTGCAGCAGGGTGTGAGCAGCAGCAGGGTGTGAGCAGCAGCAGGGTGTGAGCTGCAGCAGGGTGTGAGCTGCAGCAGGGTGTGAGCAGCAGCAGGGTGTGAGCAGCAGGATGGTGTGAGTAGCAGGATGGTGTGAGCTGCAGCAGGGTGTGAGCAGCAGCATGGTGTGAGCAGCAGCAGGGTGTGAGCTGCAGGATGGTGTGAGCAGCAGCAGGGTGTGAGCAGCAGCAGGGTGTGAGCTGCAGCAGGGTGTGAGCAGCAGCAGGATGGTGTGAGCTGCAGCAGGGTGTGAGCTGCAGCAGGGTGTGAGCTGCAGCAGGGTGTGAGCAGCTGTATGGTGTGAGCAGCAGGATGGTGTGAGCTGCAGCAGGGTGTGAGCAGCAGGAGGGTGTGAGCAGCAGCAGGGTGTGAGCTGCAGCAGGGTGTGAGCAGCAGCATGGTGTGAGCAGCAGCATGGTGTGAGCTGCAGCAGGGTGTGAGCTGCAGCAGGGTGTGAGCAGCAGCATGGTGTGAGCAGCAGCAGGGTGTGAGCTGCAGGATGGTGTGAGCAGCAGGAGGGTGTGAGCTGCAGCAGGGTGTGAGCAGCAGCAGGATGGTGTGAGCTGCAGCAGGGTGTGAGCAGCAGGATGGTGTGAGCTGCAGCAGGGTGTGAGCTGCAGCAGGGTGTGAGCAGCAGGATGGTGTGAGCTGCAGCAGGGTGTGAGCAGCAGCAGGGTGTGAGCAGCAGCAGGGTGTGAGCAGCAGCAGGGTGTGAGCAGCAGGATGGTGTGAGCTGCAGCAGGGTGTGAGCAGCAGCAGGGTGTGAGCAGCAGCAGGGTGTGAGCTGCAGGATGGTGTGAGCAGCTGCATGGTGTGAGCAGCAGGATGGTGTGAGCAGCTGCATGGTGTGAGCAGCAGGATGGTGTGAGCTGCAGCAGGGTGTGAGCAGCAGCAGGGTGTGAGCAGCAGCAGGGTGTGAGCTGCAGGATGGTGTGAGCTGCAGGATGGTGTGAGCTGCAGCAGGGTGTGAGCTGCAGCAGGGTGTGAGCAGCAGGATGGTGTGAGCTGCAGGATGGTGTGAGCTGCAGCAGGGTGTGAGCAGCTGCAGGGTGTGAGCTGCAGCAGGGTGTGAGCAGCTGCAGGGTGTGAGCTGCAGTAGGGTGTGAGCAGCTGCAGGGTGTGAGCAGCTGCATGGTGTGAGCAGCTGCATGGTGTGAGCAGCAGGATGGTGTGAGCAGCTGCATGGTGTGAGCAGCAGGATGGTGTGAGCAGCTGCATGGTGTGAGCAGCAGGGTGTGAGCAGCAGCAGGATGGTGTGAGCAGCAGGATGGTGTGAGCAGCTGCAGGGTGTGAGCAGCTGCATGGTGTGAGCAGCAGGATGGTGTGAGCAGCTGCATGGTGTGAGCAGCTGCATGGTGTGAGCAGCAGGGTGTGAGCAGCAGCAGGGTGTGAGCAGCAGCAGGGTGTGAGCTGCAGCAGGGTGTGAGCAGCAGCAGGGTGTGAGCAGCTGCATGGTGTGAGCAGCAGCAGGGTGTGAGCAGCAGGAGGGTGTGAGCTGCAGCAGGGTGTGAGCTGCAGCAGGGTGTGAGCAGCAGCAGGGTGTGAGCTGCAGCAGGGTGTGAGCTGCAGCATGGTGTGAGCAGCTGCATGGTGTGAGCTGCAGCAGGGTGTGAGCTGCAGCAGGGTGTGAGCAGCAGGATGGTGTGAGCTGCAGCAGGGTGTGAGCAGCAGCAGGGTGTGAGCTGCAGCAGGGTGTGAGCAGCAGGATGGTGTGAGCTGCAGCAGGGTGTGAGCAGCAGCAGGGTGTGAGCTGCAGCAGGGTGTGAGCTGCAGCAGGGTGTGAGCAGCAGGGTGTGAGCTGCTGCAGGGTGTGAGCTGCAGCATGGTGTGAGCAGCTGCATGGTGTGAGCTGCAGCAGGGTGTGAGCAGCAGCAGGGTGTGAGCTGCAGCAGGGTGTGAGCAGCAGCAGGGTGTGAGCTGCAGGAGGGTGTGAGCTGCAGCAGGGTGTGAGCTGCAGGATGGTGTGAGCTGCAGCAGGGTGTGAGCAGCAGCAGGGTGTGAGCTACAGGAGGGTGTGAGCTGCAGCAGGGTGTGAGCAGCAGGATGGTGTGAGCTGCAGCAGGGTGTGAGCAGCAGCAGGGTGTGAGCTGCAGCAGGGTGTGAGCTGCAGCAGGCTGTGAGCAGCAGGAGGGTGTGAGCAGCAGCAGGCTGTGAGCTGCAGCAGGGTGTGAGCTGCAGCAGGGTGTGAGCAGCAGCATGGTGTGAGCTGCAGGATGGTGTGAGCTGCAGGATGGTGTGAGCTGCAGCAGGGTGTGAGCAGCAGCAGGGTGTGAGCTGCAGGATGGTGTGAGCTGCAGCAGGCTGTGAGCAGCAGCAGGGTGTGAGCTGCAGCAGGGTGTGAGCAGCAGCAGGGTGTGAGCTGCAGCAGGGTGTGAGCAGCAGCAGGCTGTGAGCAGCAGCAGGGTGTGAGCTGCAGCAGGGTGTGAGCAGCAGCAGGGTGTGAGCAGCTGCAGGGTGTGAGCTGCAGCAGGGTGTGAGCAGCAGCAGGGTGTGAGCTGCAGCAGGGTGTGACTTGCAGCAGGGTGTGACCTGCAGCAGGGTGTGAGCAGCAGCAGGGTGTGAGCAGCAGCAGGGTGTGAGCTGCAGCAGGGTTTGAGCTGCAGGATGGTGTGAGCAGCAGCAGGGTGTGAGCAGCTGCATGGTGTGAGCAGCTGCATGGTGTGAGCAGCAGCATGGTGTGAGCTGCAGCATGGTGTGAGCAGCAGGATGGTGTGAGCAGCAGCAGGGTGTGAGCAGCAGCATGGTGTGAGCAGCAGGATGGTGTGAGCAGCAGCATGGTGTGAGCTGCAGCATGGTGTGAGCAGCAGGATGGTGTGAGCAGCAGCAGGGTGTGAGCAGCAGCAGGGTGTGAGCTGCAGCACGGTGTGAGCAGCAGCAGGGTGTGAGCTGCAGCAGGGTGTGAGCAGCTACATGGTGTGAGCAGCAGCATGGTGTGAGCTGCAGCATGGTGTGAGCAGCAGGATGGTGTGAGCTGCAGCACGGTGTGAGCTGCAGCACGGTGTGAGCTGCAGCATGGTGTGAGCAGCTGCATGGTGTGAGCTGCAGCATGGTGTGAGCTGCAGGATGGTGTGAGCTGCAGCACGGTGTGAGCTGCAGCATGGTGTGAGCAGCTGCATGGTGTGAGCAGCTGCATGGTGTGAGCAGCAGCAGGGTGTGAGCAGCAGCAGGGTGTGAGCAGCAGCAGGGTGTGAGCTGCTGCAGGGTGTGAGCAGCAGGATGTTGTGAGCTGCAGCAGGGTGTGAGCTGCAGCAGGGTGTGAGCTGCAGCAGGGTGTGAGCTGCAGCATGGTGTGAGCAGCAGCAGGGTGTGAGCTGCATCAGGGTGTGAGCTGCATCAGGGTGTGAGCAGCAGGATGGTGTGAGCTGCAGCAGGGTGTGAGCTGCAGCAGGGTTTGAGCAGCTGCATGGTGTGAGCTGCAGCAGGGTGTGAGCTGCAGCATGGTGTGAGCTGCAGCAGGGTTTGAGCAGCAGGATGGTGTGAGCTGCAGCAGCGTGTGAGCAGCAGGATGGTGTGAGCAGCAGGATGGTGTGAGCTGCAGCAGGGTGTGAGCTGCAGCATGGTGTGAGCAGCAGGATGGTGTGAGCTGCAGCAGGGTGTGAGCTGCAGCAGGGTGTGAGCAGCAGGATGGTGTGAGCTGCAGCAGGGTGTGAGCTGCAGCAGGGTGTGAGCTGCAGCAGGGTTTGAGCAGCTGCATGGTGTGAGCTGCAGCAGGGTGTGAGCTGCAGCATGGTGTGAGCTGCAGCAGGGTTTGAGCAGCAGGATGGTGTGAGCTGCAGCAGCGTGTGAGCAGCAGGATGGTGTGAGCAGCAGGATGGTGTGAGCTGCAGCAGGGTGTGAGCTGCAGCAGGGTGTGAGCTGCAGCATGGTGTGAGCAGCAGGATGGTGTGAGCTGCAGCAGGGTGTGAGCTGCAGCAGGGTGTGACCTGCAGCAGGGTGTGAGCAGCAGGAGGGTGTGAGCAGCAGCAGGGTGTGAGCAGCAGCAGGGTGTGAGCAGCAGGAGGGTGTGAGCAGCAGCAGGGTGTGAGCTGCAGCAGGGTGTGAGCAGCAGGAGGGTGTGAGCAGCAGCAGGGTGTGAGCAGCAGCAGGGTGTGAGCAGCAGGAGGGTGTGAGCAGCAGCAGGGTGTGAGCAGCAGCAGGGTGTGAGCAGCTGCATGGTGTGAGCAGCAGCAGGGTGTGAGCAGCTGCATGGTGTGAGCAGCTGCATGGTGTGAGCAGCAGCAGGGCGTGAGCAGCAGCAGGGTGTGAGCTGCAGCAGGGTGTGAGCTGCAGCAGGGTGTGAGCAGCAGGATGGTGTGAGCTGCAGCAGGGTGTGAGCTGCAGCAGGGTGTGAGCTGCAGCAGGGTGTGAGCAGCTGCATGGTGTGAGCTGCAGCAGGGTGTGAGCAGCAGCAGGGTGTGAGCTGCAGCAGGGTGTGAGCTGCAGCATGGTGTGAGCAGCTGCATGGTGTGAGCTGCAGCAGGCTGTGAGCTGCAGCAGGGTGTGAGCTGCAGCAGGGTGTGAGCTCAGGCTGTCCTTGCAGGGAGAACAGGCCTCAGAGGGGAGGGATCTGCGTGGCCAACCACACCTCGCCCATCGACGCCATCATCCTCACCAACGACGGCTGCTACGCCATGGTAGGAGCCAGGGCAGGGCCTGGGGGCTGCTGCTGCTGCTGCTGCAGCCCAGGGTGCAGCCCTCACAGTGCACAACCTGAGGTCACAGCATGGCTTCACCCAGGGAGCACAGCCCTGCAGCCCCCACAGCTCCCCACAGCTGCATGCAGGCCCCCAGGGCAGCCAGCCCCTGCTGCAGCAGCTGCCAGAGCTCAGCCCTGCAGCCCCCACAGCTGCCACCTGCATGCAGGGCCCCAGGGCAGCCAGCCCCTGCTGCAGCAGCTGCCAGAGTTCAGCCCTACAGCCCCCACAGCTCCCCATAGCTGCCAGCCCCTGCTGCAGCAGCTGCCAGAGCTCAGCCCTGCAGCCCCCACAGCTGCCACCTGCATGCAGGGCCCTAGGGCAGCCACCCCTGCTGCAGCAGCTGCCATAGCTCAGCCCTGCAGCCCCCACAGCTGCCCACAGCTGCATGCAGGTCCCCAGGGCGGCCAGCCCCTGCTGCAGCAGCTGCCAGAGTTCAGCCCTACAGCCCCCACAGCTCCCCATAGCTGCCAGCCCCTGCTGCAGCAGCTGCCAGAGCTCAGCCCTGCAGCCCCCACAGCTGCCACCTGCATGCAGGGCCCCAGGGCAGCCACCCCTGCTGCAGCAGCTGCCAGAGCTCAGCCCTGCAGCCCCCACAGCTGCCACCTGCATGCAGGGCCCCAGGGCAGCCAGCCCCTGCTGCAGCAGCTGCCAGAGCTCAGCCCTGCAGCCCCCACAGCTGCATGCAGGGCCCCAGGGCAGTCACCCCTGCTGCAGCAGCTGCCAGAGCTCAGCCCTGCAGCCCCCACAGCTGCCCTGCTCCCCCCAGCTCCTGCAGGGAAGGGCAGTTGGCCCTCCCTGCACTGAGAGCCTCTGCAGCAGGGGAAGGCTTGCAGTGGAGCTTCAAACACAGCAGCAGGGAGCACAGAGGAGACCTTCAGGCCCCCCTGGGCTGTGTCCCCACCCAGCCCAGCAGTGGGACACAGCCTGCAGAGGGTCACAGAATGGTTGGGCTTGGAAGGGACCTCCCAGAGCCAGCCCCCTGCCATGGGCAGGGACAGCTGCCCCCAGCCCCAGCCTGCTCAGGGCCTCATCCAGCCTGGCCTTGGGGCACCTCCAGGCTTGGAGCCTCCCCAGCCTCTCTGGGCAGCCTGTGCCAGAGCCTCCCCACCCTCCTGGGCAGGAATTGCTTCCTCAGGTCTCATCCCAGTCCAGCTTTTACAAGTCTGAAGCCCCCAGCCCTGGTCCTGGCACCCCCAGCCCTTGTCCAGAGTCCCTCCCCAGCTCTCCTGGAGCCCTTCAGGTGCTGTAAGGTTGCTCTGAGGTCTCCCTGCAGCCTTCTCCTCTCCAGGCTGCACAGCCCCAGCTCTCCCAGCCTGGCCCCACGGCAGAGGCTCTGCAGCCTCTGAGCATCTCTGTGGCCTCCTCTGGAGCCTCTCCAGCAGCTCCAGGTCCTTGTGCTGGGGGCCCCAGAGCTGCCCCAGCCCTGCAGGGGAGGGCTGAGCCGAGCTGAGGGGCCCAGAGCTGGAGCCAAGATTGCAGCTGTGGCCTCAGCAGGGCAGAGCAGAGGGGCAGCAGAGCCCTCAGGCTTCCTCCTGTTTCCCTGGCACTGCTGGGGGATGGAAGCCAGAGGAGTTCCTCCTGCTCAGCTGCCTCTCTCTGCCCCTGCAGAGGAGGACATTCCCCAGCAGGGTGACCTCTGCCCACAGCTTCCCTCTGCCCCAGAGAGCTGCAGCACCTCCCAGCTAGGGCTGGGGTGGCTCAGGGGCAAGGAGGGAGGCTGGAGTGGCCCCACAGGATGGTTTAGGTTGACAAGGGGCAGCAGAACCTCTCTGACCTCCTCCCCACAGCCCTCCTGCTGCAGCCCAGGCTGCCCTCGGCCTCCACAGCACATTGCTGGCTCCTGGGCACCTCCCCCCCCCCCCCCCCCCCCCCCAGGTCCTTCCCCGCTCTGCAGCAGCTCGGTGCCCTCCTGCCCTGCTCGCTGGGGCTTTGCCCGGGGCCAGCCTCTCCCTGGGCGACCTCCGCTCCGCCTGCGGCTGCTGTCTCAGCGCTGCTGTTCCTCCTGCGGCCGCCAGGTGGGGCAGGTGCACGGCGGCCTCATGGGCCTGATCCAGCGCGCCACGGTCAAGGCCTGCCCGCACGTCTGGTTCGAGCGCTCCGAGATGCGAGATCGCCACCTAGTGACCAAGCGGTGAGCTGCAGGGCTGCGGCGGCGCCCCCCGAGCCCTGCCCCTGGGCTGCGGAAGCCTCCGCCGCAGGCTGCCCTCTGAAGGCATCGAACCCCAGAGCTGGCAGGGCTGGAAGAGACCCCCAGGCTCAGGCAGCCCCAGCCCCCTGCCCTGGGCAGGGACACCTCACACCACAGCAGGTTGCTCACAGCCACCTCCAGCCTGGCTGCAAACACCTCCAGCCAGGAGGCTTCCACCACCTCCCTGGGCAGCCTGGGCCAGGCTCTCACCACCCTCCTGGCCAACAACTTCTTCCTCACAGCCAAGCTCCAGCTCCCCACTTCTACTTCTGCTCCAGCCCCCCCACTCCTGTCCCTCCCTCACCCCCCAGAGCAGAGGGGCAGGATCCTCTCCCTCCACCTCTGGCAATGGGCACTGGCAGCCCAGAAGGCTCAGCTCAGCTGCCCTTGGCCTTCTGGGCTGCCAGTGCCCATTGCTGGCTTTCTGTCCCAGGCCTGATTCCTGCCCCCTCAGAGGTGTCCCAGACCCCTATCCCTCCCTCACCCCCTCCAAAGTCCCTCCCCAGCTCTCTTGCAGCCCCCTGCAGCTCCTGGGAGGCCACCAGAAGGTCTCCTGGGAGCCTTCTCCTCTGCAGCCTGCACAACCCCAACTCTCTCAGGCTGTGCTCAGAGCAGCTCCAGCCCTCTGCTCCTCCTCCTGGCCCTGCTCTGGACACCTTCCAGCCCCTCCAGAGCCTTCCTGGCACAGAGGCTGCAGAGCTGGCCCCAGAGCTGCAGCTGTGGGCTCAGCAGAGTGGAGCAGAGGGGCAGAATCCCCTCCCTGGCCCTGCTGGCCACACTTCTCCTGCTGCAGCCCAGGCTCTGCTTGGCTCTCTGGGCTGCAAGTGCTCCCTGCTGGCTCCTGGGGAGCTTCTCCTCCCCCAGCACCCCCAAGGCCTTTCCTTCAGGGCTGCTCTGCAGCCAGTCCCTGCCCAGCCTGGCTCAGGGCCTGGGATTGCCCAGCCCCAGCTGCAGGACCTTGCCCTTGGGCTGGTTGCACCTCCTGAGGGTGTCCTGGGCGCAGCTGTGCAGCCTGTGCAGGTCCCTCTGGATGGATCCTTCCCTGCAGCTGCACCACACAGCTTGGTGCTGAGGCTGCACTCAGCGCCAGTGCTCAGCAGCCCCTGAAGGATCCCAATCAGACCAAAGCCTTCAGCTGGCCCTGTGCTTGCCCAGCAGCCAGCCAAGCTCTGCTTCAGAGGCCAGGGCCACAGCTCCACAGTGCCTCAGCTGCTGAGCTCCACATCCTCTGCCTCACCCTGCAGCCAGGGCTGCAGTGGGGCAGGGCAGGAAGCTGCAGCCTGGCATGGCCACAGCAGGGCACTGGAGCCTTTCCCACCCAGCCTGGCACAGCCACAGCCTCCAGCCTGGCACAGGCAGCAGCACAGCCTGCTGCCCCCAGCCCAGCCTGCTGCCCCAGCCTGCTGCCCCCTGACCCCCAGCCTGCTGCCCCCAGCCCAGCCTGCTGCCCCCCAGCCCAGCCTGCTGCCCCCTGCCCAGCCTGCTGCCCCCCGGCCCAGCCTGCTGCCCCCTGCCCAGCCTGCTGCTCCCTGCCCAGCCTGCTGCCCCCCAGCCCAGCCTGCTGCCCCCTGCCCAGCCTGCTGCCCCCCGGCCCAGCCTGCTGCCCCCTGCCCAGCCTGCTGCCCCCTGCCCAGCCTGCTGCTCCCCCACCCAGCCTGCTGCCCCCCGGCCCCCAGCCTGCTGCCCCCTGACCCCCAGCCTGCTGCCCCCTGCCCAGCCTGCTGCCCCCCAGCCCCCAGCCTGCTGCCCCGTGCCCAGCCTGCTGCCCCCAGCCCATCTGCTGCCCCCAGCCCAGCCTGCTGCCCCCCAGCCCAGCCTGCTGCCCCCAGGCCCCCAGCCTGCTGCCCCCTGACCCCCAGCCTGCTGCCCCCAGCCCAGCCTGCTGCCCCCTGACCCCCAGCCTGCTGCCCCCAGGCCCCCAGCCTGCTGCCCCCCAGGCCCCCAGCCTGCTGCCCCCTGACCCCCAGCCTGCTGCCCCCTGCCCAGCCTGCTGCCCCCTGCCCAGCCTGCTGCCCCCCAGCCCAGCTTGCTGCCCCCCAGCCCAGCCTGCTGCCCCCTGCCCAGCCTGCTGCCCCCAGCCCAGCCTGCTGCCCCCCAGCCCAGCCTGCTGCCCCCAGCCCAGCCTGCTGCCCCCCAGCACAGCCTGCTGCCCCCCAGCCCAGCCTGCTGCCCCCTGCCCAGCCTGCTGCCCCCAGCACTGATGGAACTCTGCAGGGGCTGCCCCTGGCCCCCAAGGGCTGGGGAACAATGGCTGGGGGGGAGCCATGACTTTGGGGGAGCTGTCAGCCTCTGGGCCTGGAAGTGTTGCAAGCCAGGCTGGATGGGTCCTGAGCCAGCTGGGGTGGTAGGAGACCTCGAGGCCCAGGCAGTTCCAACCCCCTGCCATGGGCAGGGACACTTGGGGAGTGTTGGGCAGGGTTTGGAACTCGGTGGTGCTTGAGGTCCCTTCCAGCCCTGGCAGCTGTGTGACTGTGGGAGGGGTCCCTGCCCATGGCAGGGGCTTGGAGCTGGCTGGGCCTGGAGGTCCCTGCCAACTCCAACCATTCCATGAGGGTTCTGTGGTTCCAAGCTCTGCACCCCAACAGCCTCTGCTCCCTGCTGCAGGCAGTGAGGGGCAGGCTGGGTGCTGCACAGTCCTTGGCTTCCCTGGCAGCCACTCTCAGTGGGATGCAGCAGGGCCTGGGGGGAGGCTTGCAGCCGGCTCTGGGTCTGCCAGAGCCTCCTGGGCTTGGTGGGCAGGAGGAGGCTGTGATGCCAAGGCAGATGCAAGCTGCAGCAGAGCTCTCCTGTAAGCTTTGCTTTCTGCTCCCACAGGCTCAGGGAACATGTGGCTGACAAAAGCAAGCTCCCAATCTTGATCTTTCCTGAAGGTAAGCAGCTGAACCCCTCCTGAGCTGCCCTCAGTGGGGGTGGCAGCCCTGCTCCTCCCATGGCCTCTGCTGCCCCAATGCTTCCCTGCCCCAGGGTCCTGGCAGGGCATTCCTGACCTTCTCCCTGGCTGCAGCCTCCTCTCAGGAGCTCCTGTCACTTCTGACTTGCTTGAACAGCCCAAGCCCCCCTGGCTGCAGCCCCCACAGCCCTCAGCACCACAGCTCTGCAACCCCTCCAGGGATGAGCATCCAACCCCCTCCCTGGGCAGCCTGGGCCAGGCTTGCAGAACCCTTGCAGGGAAGAAGTTTCTTCTCCTCTCCAACCTGAGCCTCCCCTGGGGCAGCCTGAGGCCATTGCCTCTCCTCCTGGCCCTTGTTCCTGGGGAGCAGAGCCCAACCCCCCCTGGCTGCAGCCTCCTCTCAGGGAGCTGCAGAGAGCAAGGAGGTCTCCCTCAGCCTCCTCTGCTCCACACTCCCCACCCCCAGCTCCCTCAGCTGCTCCTCCCCAGCCCTCTTCCCCAGACCCTTCCCCACCTTTCCTGCCCTTCCCTGGCCCTGCTCCAGCTCCTCAAGCTCCTTCTGGCAGCCAGGAGCCCAAAGCTGAGCCCAGCCCTCAAGCTGTGGCCTCCCCAGTGCTGAGCCCAGGGGCACAATCCCTGCCCTGCTCCTGCTGCCCACACCACTGCTGCTCCAGCCCAGGCTGCTGCTGCCCTCCTTGCCCCCCTGCCCACCCCCTGCCTCCTCTCCAGCTGCTGCCACCCAGCACCCCCAGGGCTTGCTCTGCTGCCCACTTTCCAGCCCCTCTGCCCCCAGCCTGCAGCCTTCCTGGGGTGGCTGTGCCCCAGGCTCAGGCCCCAGCCCTTGGCCTTGTTGAGCCTCCTGCAGCTGAGCTCAGCCCTGGCTGCAGCCTGGCCTGGGGCCTCTGCAGAGCCTTCCTGCCCTCCAGCAGCTCAACTCTGCCCCCAGTTCATGGTCACCTCCCCAGCAGCTTCCCTGCAGCCCCTGGGGCCACACTCAGGCTGCTGTGCTGCAGCTGCTGGGGCTGGCCCTGGCCTGCCCTGGGGGAGGAAGGCAGCCTGGGGCCATGGGGTGGTGCTCAGCTTCCCCTGGGGGGTTTCTGGGGCTGCCACCCAGGTTGGTGCCCCCTCAGGGGTGGTGCTGCTGCCTCGGTGCCCTGCACAGAGCATCGATGAAGCTGCCCAAGAGAGCTCCAGGCCTGAGCCCTGGGCAGCCTCACAGCTGGCAGGAGGCAGAGGGAGGCAGCAGGGAAAGCCAGCAGGGGACAGATGCTTCCCTCCAGGGCCTGCCTTTGCCCCTCAGCAGGGGGGAGCCCTGGCTGCTGCTGTGGGGAGCTGTGGGAGTGACCTCAGCTTCCCCTGTGGGCAGGCACCTGCATCAACAACACCTCTGTGATGATGTTCAAGAAGGGCAGCTTTGAGATTGGAGGCACCATCCACCCCGTGGCCATCAAGGTGAGAGCACAGAGCCTGTGCTGGGCTCTGGCCTGGCTCAGGGGGAGGCAGCTCTCAGCCCTGGCAGGGGGCTGCCTGCTCCCTATGGCCCCTGAGTGGAGGTGGCTGAAATGAGAGAGGGGCTGCTGGGGTCAGCTTCTGGAGAGCTCACAGCATGACAGAGTCAGCCAGGCTGGAATGGACCTCAGAGCTCATCAGCTCCAACCTGGGACCCAATCCCCAGCCCCTCCTGACCCTGGCTCCAAGTGCCACATCCAAGCCTTGCCTGAACACCTCCAGGCATGGGGACTCCACCACCTCCCTGGGCAGCTCATCCCAAGGGCCAACAACTCTCTCTGGGAAGAATTTTCTCCTCCCCTCCAGCCTCAACCTCCCCTGGCACAGCTTGAGACTGTGTCCTCTTGTTCTGCTGCTGGGGGCCTGGCAGAAGAGACCAACCCCCAGCTGGCTCCAACCTCCCTGCAGGGAGTTGCAGAGAGCAAGAAGGTCTCCCCTGAGCCTCCTCTTCTGCAGGCTAAGCAACCCCAGCTCCCTCAGCCTCTCCTCACAGGGCTGTGCCCCAGACCCCTCCCCAGCCTTGTGCCCCAGACCCCTCCCCAGCTTTGTTGCCCTTCTCTGGACACCTTCCAGCAGCTCAACCTCTTTCCTACCCTCAGGAGCCCAGAGCTGGACACAGGACTCAAGCTGTGGCCTCAGCAGTGCTGAGCACAGGGCACAAGGACTTCCCTGCTCCTGCTGGCCACACTCTGCCTGACCCAGGCCAGGCTGCCCTTGGCCTTCTTGGCCCCCTGGGCACACTGCTGCCTCCTCTTCAGCTGCTCTCCCCCAGCACCCCCAGCTCCCTCTCTGCCTGGCTGCTCTCAGCCCCTCTGCCCCCAGCCTGTGGCACTGCCTGGGGTTGCTGTGGCCCCAAGTGCAGCCCCTGGCACTGGGTCAGTGCCAGGCTGTTGGCCCTGGGGGGGGTGTGTGTGGGGTGGTGCTGGGGCTGCAGGGGGTGTGGGGCAGGCTGGGGCTGATGTGCAGTGCTGGCTGCCCTGCAGTACGACCCCCACTTCGGAGATGCCTTCTGGAACAGCAGCAAGCACAGCATCCTCAGCTACCTGCTGCGGGTGCTCACCAGCTGGGCACTCGTCTGCAACGTCTGGTACCTGCCCCCCATGCTCAGAGAGGTACTGCCCAGGGCCCTGTGCCCCCCATGCTCAGAGAGGTACTGCCCTGTGCCCCCTGCCCAGGCCCCTCTGCCCCCTGCCTCAGGCCCCTGTGCCCCCCATGCTCAGAGAGGTACTGTCCTGTGCCCCCTGCCCAGGCCCCTGTGCCCCCCATGCTCAGAGAGGTACTGCCCTGTGCCCCCTGCCCCAGGGCCCTGTGCCCCCCATGCTCAGAGAGGTACTGCCCTGTGCCCCCTGCCCAGGGCCCTGTGCCCCCCATGCTCACAGAGGTACTGCCCTGTGCCCCCTGCCCCAGGGACCCTGTGCCCCCCATGCTCAGAGAGGTACTGCCCTGTGCCCCCTGCCCAGGGCCCTGTGCCCCCCATGCTCAGAGAGGTACTGCCCTGTGCCCCCTGCCCAGGGCCCTGTGCCCCCCATGCTCAGAGAGGTACTGCCCTGTGCCCCCTGCCCAGGGCTCTGTGCCCCCTATGCTCAGAGAGGTACTGCCCTGTGCCCCACAGCCCCAGGCCCCTGCTGCCCCCTGCCCAGGGCCCTGTGCCCCCCATGCTCAGAGAGGTACTGCCCTGTGCCCCACAGCCCCAGGCCCCTGCTGCCCCCTGCCCAGGGACCCTGTGCCCCCCATGCTCAGAGAGGTACTGCCCTGTGCCCCCTGCCCAGGGCTCTGTGCCCCCTATGCTCAGAGAGGTACTGCCCTGTGCCCCCTGCCCAGGGCCCTGTGCCCCCCATGCTCAGAGAGGTACTGCCCTGTGCCCCCTGCCCAGGGCCCTGTGCCCCCCATGCTCAGAGAGGTACTGCCCTGTGCCCCCTGCCCAGGGCTCTGTGCCCCCTATGCTCAGAGAGGTACTGCCCTGTGCCCCACAGCCCCAGGCCCCTGCTGCCCCCTGCCCAGGGCCCTGTGCCCCCCATGCTCAGAGAGGTACTGCCCTGTGCCCCCTGCCCAGGGCCCTGTGCCCCCCATGCTCAGAGAGGTACTGCCCTGTGCCCCCTGCCCAGGGACCCTGTGCCCCCCATGCTCACAGAGGTACTGCCCTGTGCCCCCTGCCCAGGGCCCTGTGCCCCCCATGCTCAGAGAGGTACTGTCCTGTGCCCCCTGCCTCAGGCCCCTGTGCCCCCCATGCTCAGAGAGGTACTGCCCTGTGCCCCCTGCCCAGGGCCCTGTGCCCCCCATGCTCAGAGAGGTACTGCCCAGGGCCCCTGTGCCCCCTGCCCAGGGCCCTGTGCCCCCCATGCTCAGAGAGGTACTGCCCAGGGCCCCTGTGCCCCCTGCCCAGGCCCCTGTG
Source organism: Dryobates pubescens (assembly GCF_014839835.1). Taxonomy (NCBI): domain Eukaryota; kingdom Metazoa; phylum Chordata; class Aves; order Piciformes; family Picidae; genus Dryobates; species Dryobates pubescens. The sequence goes on from NC_071635.1 coordinate 17,132,965, forward strand.
CCCCCTGCCCAGGGCCCTCTGCCCCCCATGCTCACAGAGGTACTGCCCTGTGCCCCCTGCCCACAGCCCACAGCCCCCAGCCCCACAGCCCTCAGCCCCACAGCCCCACAGCCCCACAGCCCCACAGCCCCACAGCCCCCAGCCCCACAGCCCCCAGCACCACAGCCCCACAGCCCCCAGCCCCACAGCCCTCAGCACCACAGCCCCACAGCCCCACAGCCCACAGCCCCACAGGCCACAGCCCCCAGCCCCACAGCCCTACAGCCCCCAGCCTCACAGCCCCACAGCCCACAGCCCCACAGCCCCCAGCACCACAGCCCCACAGCCCTCAGCACCACAGCACCACAGCCCCCAGCCTCACAGCCCCACAGCCCCCAGCACCACAGCCCCTCAGCACCACAGCCCACAGCCCCACAGCCCCACAACCCCACAGCCCACAGCACCACAGCCCTCAGCCCCACAGCCCTCAGCACCACAGCCCCACAGCCCCCAGCCCCACAGCCCCACAGCCCCACAGCCCCCAGCCCCACAGCCCCCAGCACCACAGCCCCACAGCACCCAGCCCCACAGCCCACAGCACCACAGCCCCACAGCCCCACAGCCCACAGCCCCACAGCCCACAGCCCCCAGCCTCACAGCCCTACAGCCCCCAGCCCTCAGCCCCACAGCCCCCAGCCCACAGCACCACAGCCCCCAGCCTCACAGCCCCACAGCCCTCAGCCCCCAGCCCCACAGCCCCCAGCCCCACAGCCCCCAGCACCACAGCCCCTCAGCACAACAGCCCACAGCCCCCAGCCTCACAGCCCCACAGCCCCCAGCCCCACAGCCCCCAGCACCACAGCCCCTCAGCACCACAGCCCACAGCCCCACAGCCCTCAGCACCACAGCACCACAGCCCCACAGCCCCCCAGCCCCCAGCCCCCCAGCCCCACAGCCCCACAGCCCCCAGCCCCACAGCACCCAGCACCACAGCCCCCAGCACCACAGCCCCACAGCCCCCAGCCCCACAGCCCCCAGCCCCACAGCACCCAGCCCCACAGCCCCCAGTCCCACAGCCCCACAGCCCTCAGCCCCCCAGCCCCCCAGCCCTCAGCCCCCAGCCCCACAGCCCCCATCCCCACAGCCCTCAGCCCCACAGCCCCCAGCCCCACAGCCCTCAGCCCCACAGCCCCCCAGCCCCATAGCCCCCAGCCCCACAGCCCCCAGCCCCTCAGCCCCCAGCCCCACAGCCCTCAGCCCCACAGCCCCCCAGCCCCCCAGCCCCATAGCCCCCAGCCCCTCAGCCCCACAGCCCCACAGCCCCCAGCCCCACAGCCCTCAGCCCCACAGCCCCCAGCCCCACAGCACCCAGCCCCACAGCCCCCAGCCCCACAGCCCCACAGCCCCACAGCACCACAGCCCCCAGCACCACAGCCCCACAGCACCCAGCCCCACAGCCCCACAGCCCCACAGCCCTCAGCCCCACAGCCCCCCAGCCCCACAGCCCTCAGCCCCTCAGCCCCACAGCCCCACAGCCCTCAGCACCACAGCCCCCAGCCCCACAGCCCCACAGCCCTCAGCACCACAGCCCCCAGCCCCACAGCCCCACAGCCCCCAGCCCCACAGCCCCACAGCACCACAGCCCCACAGCCCCCAGCCCCACAGCCCTCAGCACCACAGCCCCACAGCCCCACAGCCCCCAGCCCCACAGCCCTCAGCACCACAGCCCCACAGCCCCCAGCCCCACAGCCCCACAGCCTTCAGCACCACAGCCCCCCAGCCCCACAGCCCTCAGCACCACAGCCCCCAGCCCCACAGTCCCCAGCCCCTCAGCCCCACAGCCCCCAGCCCCACAGCCCCCCAGCCCCACAGCCCCCAGCCCCACAGCCCCACAGCCCTCAGCACCACAGCCCCCAGCACCACAGCCCCCAGCCCCACAGCCCCACAGCCCTCAGTACCACAGCCCCACAGCCCCACAGCCCCCAGCCCCACAGCCCCACAGCCCTCAGCACCACAGCCCCCAGCCCCTCAGCCCCACAGCACCACAGCCCCCAGCCCCTCAGCCCCATAGCCCCACAGCCCCCAGCCCCACAGCCCTCAGCCCCCAGCCCCACAGCCCCCATCCCCACAGCCCTCCCTGCTGCTGCTGGCCACAGCATTGCTGAGCCCAGCCAGGAGGCCTTTGGCTGCCTTGGCCCCCTGGGCACTGCTGGCTCCTCTGCAGCTGCTTGGCCAGCAGCACCCCCAGGGCCCTTCCTGCCAGCAGCTTTCAGCCCCCCTGCCCCCAGCCTGGAGCCTTGCTGGGGGTTGCTGTGCCCCAAGGGCATCCCTGGCACCTGGCCTGCTGGAGGCTGCTGCTGCCAGCCTTGGCCATGGCTGCCAGCTGCCCAAGGCCCTCTCAGAGCCTCCCTGCCCTGCTGCAGAGCCACACTGGCACAGCCTGCTGGCACCCCCAGCTTGGTGCTGAGCCACTCTGTGCCTTCAGCAAGGTCCTCCACACAGCCTGCAGGCCAGCTGGGGGGGCACAGAGCTGGGGAGGCTGCAGTGGGCTCCTGAGCTCAGCCAGGTCTGCCTGGGCTGAATGCTGCTCCTGGCTGCAGCAGAACCTTGCCCCTGCCTGCAGCACTGCAGGGGCACAGGAGCTGGGTGCTGGTCCTCGGGCAGGGCGGGCAGGGGAGGGGCTGGGTGGGCTGGCAGGGAGCTGAGCTGCCCTGGGGGCCTCCTCCAAGCCCTGGCTCTCTCCCTGGCTGCTGCTGGCCTGCAGGAGGGGGAGGATGCTGTGCAGTTTGCCAACAGAGTGAAGTCAGCCATCGCTCGGCGAGGAGGCCTCACGGAGCTGCCCTGGTGAGAGCTGCCCCCCTGTGCCCCCCTGTGCCCTGCCTCTGCCCCTCTGTGCCCTGCCTCTGCCCTCCTGTGCCCTCCTGTGCCCCCTGTGCCCTGCCTCTGCCGCCCTGTGCCCCCCTGTGCCCTCCTGTGCCCTCCTGTGCCCCCCTGTGCCCTGCCTCTGCCCCCCTGTGCCCCCCTGTGCCCCCCTGTGCCCTGCCTCTGCCCTCCTGTGCCCTGCCTCTACCCTCCTGTGCCCTGCCTCTGCCCCTCTGTGCCCTGCCTCTGCCCTCCTGTGCCCTTCTGTGCCCTCCTGTGCCCTGCCTCTGCCCTCCTGTGCCCTGCCTCTGCCCCCCTGTGCCCTGCCTCTGCCCTCCTGTGCCCTGCCTCTACCCCCCTGTGCCTTCCTGTGCCCCTTGTGCCCTGCCTCTGCCCTCCTGTGCCCTGCCTCTGCCCCCCTGTGCCCCCCTGTGCCCTCCCTGCTGCCCTGCCTGTGCCCTCCCTGTGCCTTGCCTCTGCCCCCCTGTGCCCCCCTGTGCCCCCCTGTGCCCCCCTGCTGCCCTTCCTGCTGCCCTCCCTGTGCCCCCCTGCTGCCCTTCCTGCTGCCCTCCCTGTGCCCTGCCTGCTGCCCTGGTGAGAGCTGCCCTGCCTGTGCCCCCCTGTGCCCCCTGTGCCCTGCCTGTGCCCTGCCTGCTGCCCCCTGCCCCACCCCCCCTCCTGCCTGGCTGTGGAGGGAGGCAGCTCTGCTCCTTGGCCTCCCCCAGCAGGGGCAGCAGGGAGATGCTCCCCAGGGGACAGGGTGGGCAGGGGACCCGGGGAGGGCTTTGCACAGCTCCAGCCAGCAGCACACAGCAGGGAGAGCACACAGGAGGCACAGCCTGGGCTGGGCACAGAGCCACAGGCAGCCAGAGCCTCACCCAGCCCTGCCTGGGAGCCAGGCCAGCACACCTGAGCCTTGGGATGGGATAGGGTAGGGAAGGGTAGAACTGAACTGAATTGAATTAACCAGGCTGGGAAAGGCCTCAGAGCTCATCCAGGCCAACCTCCCCCCCAGCACCATCTGAGCAACTCAGCCATGGCTCCAAGGGCCTCATCCAGGCTCTGCCTGAGCACCTGCAGGGCTGGGGACTCCACCACCTCCCTGGGCAGCTCATCCCAGTGGCCAATTCCTCTTGCTGGGAAGAACTTTCTCCTCCCCTCCAGCCTCAACCTCCCCTGGCACAGCTGCAGACTGTGTCCTCTTGTTCTGCTGCTGGGGGCCTGGCAGAAGAGACCAACCCCCAGCTGGCTCCAACCTCCCTGCAGGGAGCTGCAGAGAGCAAGAAGGTCTCCCCTGAGCCTCCTCTTCTGCAGGCTAAGCAACCCCAGCTCCCTCAGCCTCTCCTCACAGGGCTGTGCTCCAGACCCCTCCCCAGCCCTGTGCCCCAGACCCCTCCCCAGCCCTGTGCCCCAGACCCCTCCCCAGCTTTGTTGCCCTTCTCTGGACACCTTCCAGCAGCTCAACCTCTTTCCTACCCTCAGGAGCCCAGGGCTGGACACAGGACTCCAGCTGTGGCCTTGCAGCTGCCCTTGGCCCTGCAGAGGGGATTCTGCCCTCTGCTCTGCTCAGCCCTCCCCTGCAGGGCTGGGGCAGCTCTGGGGCCCCCAGCACAAGGAGCTGGAGCTGGTGGAGAGGCTCCAGAGGAGGCCACAGAGATGCTCAGAGGCTGCAGAGCCTCCCCTGTGGGGCCAGGCTGGGAGAGCTGGGGCTGTGCAGCCTGGGGAGGAGAAGGCTGCAGGCAGACCTCAGAGCAGCTTCCAGTCCCTGAAGGGCTCCAGGAGGGCTGGGCAGGGACTGTGGCCAAGGGCTGGGAGTGCAGGGCAGGAGGTGATGGCTTCAGACTGGGGGAAGCTGGACTGAGATGAGAGCTGAGGAAGAGATTCTGCTCTGTGGGGCTGGGGAGGCTCTGGCACAGGCTGCCCAGGCAGGCTGGGGAGGCTCCAAGCCTGGAGGGGTCCAGGGCCAGGCTGGATGAGGCCCTGAGCCAGCTGGCTGGGTGGGAGCTGTCCCTGCCCCTGGCAGCAGGGCCTTGGAACTGGGTGATCCTGAAGGTGCCTCTGCAGGGTGCTGCTGAAGGGCAGAGCCAAGCAGCCTCAGCTCTGAGGCCCTTCTGGCCCCTGGTGAGGCCCCAGAGAGCTGTGGGGCTGCAGGCAGTGGCCCAGGGAGAGCCCAGCCCAGGCTGGCACCAGCTGCCTGAGGTGCAGGAGCTGCCAGCAGGAGCCTTGGTGAGCTGGGCACAGCCTGAGGCAGGCTCTGGGGTGATGGAGCTGGGATGGTGCTGGAGGGCTGAGGAGAAGCCTTCCTCCCCCTGCAGGCTGGGGCTGGGGAGAAGCCTTCCTCCCCCTGCAGGCTGGGGCTGAGGAGAAGCCTTCCTCCCCCTGCAGGCTGGGGCTGAGGTGAAGCCTTCAGCTCCCTGCAGGCTGGGGCTGAGGAGAAGCCTTCCTCCCCCTGCAGGCTGGGGCTGGGGAGAAGCCTTCCTCCCCCTGCAGGCTGGGGCTGAGGAGAAGCCTTCCTCCCCCTGCAGGCTGGGGCTGAGGTGAAGCCTTCCTCCCCCTGCAGGCTGGGGCTGAGGAGAAGCCTTCCTCCCCCTGCAGGCTGGGGCTGGGGAGAAGCCTTCAGCTCCCTGCAGGCTGGGGCTGGGGAGAAGCCTTCCTCCCCCTGCAGGCTGGGGCTGGGGAGAAGCCTTCCTCCCCCTGCAGGCTGGGGCTGAGGAGAAGCCTTCCTCCCCCTGCAGGCTGGGGCTGAGGTGAAGCCTTCCTCCCCCTGCAGGCTGGGGCTGGGGAGAAGCCTTCCTCCCCCTGCAGGCTGGGGCTGAGGTGAAGCCTTCCTCCCCCTGCAGGCTGGGGCTGAGGTGAAGCCTTCCTCCCCCTGCAGGCTGGGGCTGGGGAGAAGCCTTCCTCCCCCTGCAGGCTGGGGCTGAGGAGAAGCCTTCCTCCCCCTGCAGGCTGGGGCTGAGGTGAAGCCTTCCTCCCCCTGCAGGCTGGGGCTGAGGTGAAGCCTTCCTCCCCCTGCAGGCTGGGGCTGGGGAGAAGCCTTCCTCCCCCTGCAGGCTGGGGCTGAGGTGAAGCCTTCCTCCCCCTGCAGGCTGGGGCTGAGGTGAAGCCTTCCTCCCCCTGCAGGCTGGGGCTGAGGAGAAGCCTTCCTCCCCCTGCAGGCTGGGGCTGAGGTGAAGCCTTCCTCCCCCTGCAGGCTGGGGCTGAGGAGAAGCCTTCCTCCCCCTGCAGGCTGGGGCTGAGGAGAAGCCTTCCTCCCCCTGCAGGCTGGGGCTGAGGTGAAGCCTTCAGCTCCCTGCAGGCTGGGGCTGAGGAGAAGCCTTCCTCCCCCTGCAGGCTGGGGCTGGGGAGAAGCCTTCCTCCCCCTGCAGGCTGGGGCTGAGGTGAAGCCTTCCTCCCCCTGCAGGCTGGGGCTGAGGAGAAGCCTTCCTCCCCCTGCAGGCTGGGGCTGAGGTGAAGCCTTCCTCCCCCTGCAGGCTGGGGCTGAGGTGAAGCCTTCCTCCCCCTGCAGGCTGGGGCTGAGGAGAAGCCTTCCTCCCCCTGCAGGCTGGGGCTGAGGTGAAGCCTTCCTCCCCCTGCAGGCTGGGGCTGAGGTGAAGCCTTCCTCCCCCTGCAGGCTGGGGCTGAGGAGAAGCCTTCCTCCCCCTGCAGGCTGGGGCTGAGGTGAAGCCTTCCTCCCCCTGCAGGCTGGGGCTGAGGAGAAGCCTTCCTCCCCCTGCAGGCTGGGGCTGAGGTGAAGCCTTCCTCCCCCTGCAGGCTGGGGCTGAGGAGAAGCCTTCCTCCCCCTGCAGGCTGGGGCTGGGGAGAAGCCTTCCTCCCCCTGCAGGCTGGGGCTGAGGAGAAGCCTTCCTCCCCCTGCAGGCTGGGGCTGAGGTGAAGCCTTCCTCCCCCTGCAGGCTGGGGCTGGGGAGAAGCCTTCCTCCCCCTGCAGGCTGGGGCTGAGGTGAAGCCTTCCTCCCCCTGCAGGCTGGGGCTGAGGGGGCTGATGGCAGCCAGGCTGTGAGCACTGCTGTGGGGCCAGCCCTGAGGGCTTCACCTCTCTGCTGCAGGGATGGAGGGCTGAAAAGAGCCAGGGTGAAGGACAGCTACAGAGAGGAGCAGCAGAAGAACTACAGCAAGGTGCTGGTGAGGAATGGCTCCGTGGAAGGGCCCTCTGCAGGAGCAGAGGCAGACTGAAGGGCTGCCCCCTGGCACCTGCCTGGGCACAGCCCCAGCTCCTGAGCCCAGAGAGGCAACAACCTCACAGCTTGCAAACCAAAAAGAAAGCAAACCCAAAGCCACCTCTGGAGCCTCCCTGGGGCTTGGGTGGCTGCTGCAGAGCCTGCCCGGGGCAGGGCCTCCCTCTTCCCTTCCCTCCTCTCCCTGCCCTGCCCTCAGGAGGTGCTGCCCTGCAGCTCCTGGGCTGGGGGAGCTGAGGGAGCCAGGAGGCAGGAGGGGGGCAGCAGCACTGCTGGGGGGGAGGACACAGCAGGGGCTGGGGGAGGGCACTGAGCAGGGGCTGGGGGAGGGCACTGAGCAGGGGCTGGGGGAGGACACTGAGCAGGGGCTGGGGGAGGACACTGAGCAGGGGCTGGGGGAGCTGAGGGAGCCAGGAGGCAGGAGGGAGGCAGCAGCACTGCTGGGGGGAGGACACTGAGCAGGGGCTGGGGGAGGACACTGAGCAGGGGCTGGGGGAGGGCACTGAGCAGGGGCTGGGGGAGGACACTGAGCAGGGGCTGGGGGAGGACACTGAGCAGGGGCTGGGGGAGCTGAAGGAGCCAAGAGGCAGGAGGGAGGCAGCAGCACTGCTGGGGGGGAGGACACAGCAGGGGCTGGGGGAGGACACTGAGCAGGGGCTGAGGGAGGACACAGCAGGGGCTGGGGGAGGACACTGAGCAGGGGCTGGGGGAGCTGGAGGAGCCAAGAGGCAGGAGGGAGGCAGCAGCACTGCTGGGGGGGAGGACACAGCAGGGGCTGGGGGAGGGCACTGAGCAGGGGCTGGGGGAGGACACTGAGCAGGGGCTGGGGGAAGGACACAGAGCAGGGGCTGGGGGAGGGCACTGAGCAGGGGCTGGGGGAGCTGAGGGAGCCAGGAGGCAGGAGGGAGGCAGCAGCACTGCTGGGGGGGAGGACACAGCAGGGGCTGGGGGAGGACACTGAGCAGGGGCTGGGGGAGGACACTGAGCAGGGGCTGGGGGAGGACACTGAGCAGGGGCTGGGGGAGGACACTGAGCAGGGGCTGGGGCAGGACACTGAGCAGGGGCTGGGGAAGGACACTGAGCAGGGGCTGGGGGAGCTGAAGGAGCCAAGAGGCAGGAGGGAGGCAGCAGCAGTGCTGGGGGGGAGGACACAGCAGGGGCTGGGGGAGGACACTGAGCAGGGGCTGGGGCAGGACACTGAGCAGGGGCTGGGGAGGCAGCAGCAGTGCTGGGGGGGGAGGACACAGCAGGGGCTGGGGGAGGACACTGAGCAGGGGCTGGGGGAGGACACTGAGCAGGGGCTGGGGGAGGGCACTGAGCAGGGGCTGGGGGAGGACACTGAGCAGGGGCTGGGGGAAGGACACAGAGCAGGGGCTGGGGGAGGACACTGAGCAGGGGCTGGGGGAGGACACTGAGCAGGGGCTGGGGGAGGGCACTGAGCAGGGGCTGGGGGAGGGCACTGAGCAGGGGCTGGGGGAGGACACTGAGCAGGGGCTGGGGGAGCTGAGGGAACCAGGAGGCAGGAGGGAGGCCGCAGCACTGCTGGGGGGGAGGACACAGCAGGGGCTGGGGGAGGGCACTGAGCAGGGGCTGGGGGAAGGACACAGAGCAGGGGCTGGGGGAGGACACTGAGCAGGGGCTGGGGGAGCTGAGGGAACCAGGAGGCAGGAGGGAGGCCGCAGCACTGCTGGGGGGGAGGACACAGCAGGGGCTGGGGGAGGACACTGAGCAGGGGCTGGGGGAGCTGGAGGAGCCAAGAGGCAGGAGGGAGGCAGCAGCACTGCTGGGGGGGAGGACACAGCAGGGGCTGGGGGAGGGCACTGAGCAGGGGCTGGGGGAGGGCACTGAGCAGGGGCTGGGGGAGGGCACTGACCAGGGGCTGGGGGAGCTGGAGGAGGCAGAAGGAAGGCAGCAGCAGTGCTGCAGGGGAGGACACTGAGCAGGGGCTGGGGGAGCTGAAGCCCCTGCATGGAAGCTTGGAGTGTAAGCAGCCTTTGTCTCTCCCTGCTGCTCCCAGGCTGCAGCTGCAGCTGGCTTCACCTGTGCCAGGGTGGGGGCAGGACTGGGAGCCTGCAGTGCTCAGGCTGGGAAGGGCAGCAGGGGCTGCAGGCCCTGGGCAGGACCTGCCCTGCCCCAAGCACAGCTGCTGGCCCCTGGAGGGCTCGGGTGGCCTCCTGCCACGGTGTCGCCCTGGGCTGGGGGAAGGGAAGGGGGAAAGGCCTTCAGTCCCTGCCCACTGCTGCTCTCAGCCTTCCCTCCCTGGGGCTGCAGCCAGCACCTGCCTCATCTGCCAGAGCAGGCTTCAGCAAGTGGGGCAGAGCCACCCCGGGGCCACCTTGTGCTGAGCTGGGCTGGCAGCAGCTCCCACAGGCTCCAGGGCTCCCTGAGGCCTGGCCCAGCCTGCAGAGCAAGGGGAATAAAGGCTCTCTCTCTCTCCAGTGGGGCTGCTGTGGCTTCTGTGCTGTGTGTGAGCAGGAGCTGTGCTTCCTGAGGGCCTCAGGAGGGGCAGGGGACCTGCCCTGGGCACACAGGGCACCAGTTCCCCCTCAGCTCTCACCTGCCTTCGTGTCTTTCCCTTTCCTGCCCCCCCTCAGGCTGAGAAACATCTCCAGAGCTTTGTGCTCAGCCTTAGCAGAGCAGCAGGGGCTCCTCCTGTCCTCTGCTGGCCCCCCCACTGCAGGGGGGACAGAGAGGGACTGGAGAGAGTCCAAGGGAGGCTGTGAGGATGCTGAAGGGCCTGGAACACAGCTGCAGAGGAAGGGCTGAGAGCCCTGGGGCTGCTCAGCCTGGAGAGGAGAAGGCTGAGAGGGAGCTGAGCAATGCCTCTCAAGAGCTGAGGGCTGGGGGGCAAGCAGCAGGGGCCAGGCTCTGCTCAGTGGTGCCCTGGGACAGGCCAAGGGGCAGTGGGCACAGACTGGGAGCCAGGAGGTTCCACCTCAGCAGGAGGAGAAACTGCTTTGGGGTGAGGCTGCTGGAGCCTGGAGCAGGCTGCCAGAGAGGTTGTGGAGCCTCCTGCTCTGGAGAGCTTCCAACCCCCCTGGGTGTGCCCTGGGTGCCCTGCTCTGGGTGCCCTGCTCTGGGTGCTCTGCTCTGGGTGCCCTGCTCTGGGTGCTCTGCCCTGGGTGCCCTGCCCTGGGTGCTCTGCCCTGGGTGCCCTGCCCTGGGTGCCCTGCTCTGGGTGCCCTGCCCTGGGTGCCCTGCCCTGGGTGCTCTGCTCTGGGTGCCCTGCCCTGGGTGCTCTGCTCTGGGTGCCCTGCTCTGGGTGCCCTGCCCTGGGTGCTCTGCCCTGGGTGCCCTGCCCTGGGTGCTCTGCCCTGGGTGCCCTGCCCTGGGTGCTCTGCTCTGGGTGCCCTGCTCTGGGTGCCCTGCCCTGGGTGCTCTGCCCTGGGTGCCCTGCCCTGGGTGCTCTGCTCTGGGTGCCCTCCCCTGGATGCCCTGCCCTGGGTGCCCTGCCCTGGGTGCCCTGCTCTGGGTGCCCTGCTCTGGGTGCCCTGCCCTGGGTGCTCTGCTCTGGGTGCCCTGCCCTGGGTGCTCTGCTCTGGGTGCCCTGCTCTGGGTGCCCTGCCCTGGGTGCTCTGCCCTGGGTGCCCTGCCCTGGGTGCTCTGCTCTGGGTGCCCTGCTCTGGGTGCCCTGCCCTGGGTGCCTTGCTCTGGGTGCCCTGCTCTGGCAGGGGGCTTGGACTCTCTCCAGGGTCCCTTCCTACCCTTACCACTCCATGATGCTCTGAAAGGCATTGAAGGGATTGTTTTGCCTGGAGAAAAGAAGGCTAAGGGTTGACCTCCTCATCCTCACCCTCATCCTCTGCAGCTCCCTGCCAGGAGTCTGTGCAGCTCTGTGCAGCTCTGCCTGCACCAGGCCTGAAGAGATAAAGTAGAATTCACCAGGTTGGAAAAGACCTTGGTGATCTCAGAGGTCTCTTCCAGCCTGGTTCTCCTCTCCCTCTCCCTCTCCCTCTCCCTCTCCCTCTCCCTCTCCCTCTCCCTCTCCCTCTCCCTCTCCCTCTCCCTCTCCCTCTCCCTCTCCCTCTCCCTCTCCCTCTCCCTCTCCCTCTCCCTCTCCCTCTCCCTCTCCCTCTCCCTCTCCCCCAGCACCATCTGAGCAAACTCAGCCATGGCTCCAAGGGCCTCAGCCAGGCTCTTCCTGAACACCTCCAGGGCTGGGGACTCCACCACCTCCCTGGGCAGCTCATCCCAGTGGCCAATCTCTCTCTCTGGGAAGAACTTTCTCCTCCCCTCCAGCCTCAGCCTCCCCTGGCACAGCTGCAGACTGTGTCCTCTTGTTCTGCTGCTGGGGGCCTGGCAGAAGAGACCAACCCCCAGCTGGCTCCAATCTCCCTGCAGGGAGTTGCAGAGAGCAAGAAGGTCTCCCCTGAGCCTCCTCTTCTGCAGGCTGAGCAACCCCAGCTCCCTCAGCCTCTCCTCACAGGGCTGTGCCCCAGCCCCCTCCCCAGCCCTGTGCCCCAGACCCCTCCCCAGCTTTGTTGCCCTTCTCTGGACACCTTCCAGCAGCTCAACCTCTTTCCTACCCTCAGGAGCCCAGAGCTGGACACAGGACTCAAGCTGTGGCCTTGCAGCTGCCCTTGGCTCTGCTCTCTGGGCCGTGCCCTGGGCTCTGCCCGGGCTGGGCTGGCAGCTGCTGCAGGACAACTCTGGGGCAGCTCTGTGCTGTCTGCATCCCCTCCGAGCCAGCAGGGAGCCTGCGTTTAGCGGCGCCGGCAGCTAGGGGCCAGCAGCAGCTCACGATTGTGCCTGGCCCCAGCAGGGAAGTGAAGCGAGAAGGGACCCCCAGGCTCAGCCAGCCCCAGCCCCAGCCCCCTGCCCTGGGCAGGGACACCTCACACCACAGCAGGTTGCTCACAGCCACCTCCAGCCTGGCTGCAAACACCTCCAGCCAGGAGGCTTCCACCACCTCCCTGGGCAGCCTGGGCCAGGCTCTCACCACCCTCCTGGCCAACAACTTCTTCCTCACAGCCAAGCTCCAGCTCCCCACTTCTACTTCTGCTCCAGCCCCCCCAGTCCTGTCCCTCCCTCACCCCCCAGAGCAGAGGGGCAGGATCCTCTCCCTCCACCTCTGGCAATGGGCACTGGCAGCCCAGAAGGCTCAGCTCAGCTGCCCTTGGCCTTCTGGGCTGCCAGTGCCCATTGCTGGCTTTCTGTCCCAGGCCTGATTCCTGCCCCCCTCAGAGGTGTCCCAGACCCCTATCCCTCCCTCACCCCCTCCAAAGTCCCTCCCCAGCTCTCTTGCAGCCCCCTGCAGCTCCTGGGAGGCCACCAGAAGGTCTCCTGGGAGCCTTCTCCTCTGCAGCCTGCACAACCCCAACTCTCTCAGGCTGTGCTCAGAGCAGCTCCAGCCCTCTGCTCCTCCTCCTGGCCCTGCTCTGGACACCTTCCAGCCCCTCCAGAGCCTTCCTGGCACAGAGGCTGCAGAGCTGGCCCCAGAGCTGCAGCTGTGGGCTCAGCAGAGTGGAGTCCTCTGAGGGCCCCCAGGCAGCGGCAGCAGCAGCAGCTCCTCTCCTGCAGCACTCTTTGCATGCCCTAATGAGCTGAGCTTTAATTGCCCTGCATTGATTTTGTTTTCATTGAGCTAAGATAGAGTCAGAGCTTCTTAGGCAGAATAAAACACCTCCAGAGCTGACTGCTCTGTGGTAGGCTCCAGGCCTCTGCAGCTGGAGAAGCCATGAGGTCTCTTCTGCTTTAGCTGTTGGCAGGCTGGGAGTTGCCTCTTCCCTCCAGGCAGCCTTTGCTCCCTGGGCTGTGTCCCTCTGGAGGCTGCCAGCCCACAGCAGGCACTTCCCGAGGGAGCCTCCACTGCTTTGTCCTCCTCCAGCCCTTCATCACCACTGCACTTCCTCCTGGACTGCTCCATGCCCCTGCCCTGCAGGGATCAGCTCCATCCCCTGGCTGGTTGCTTCTGAGCAGCTCCAACCAAGCTCCTTCTGAACCAAGGAGTGGAGAGGAAAAGGAAGAGTCACAGAATCATCACACTGAGCCTGGAAGAGACATCTGAGACCACCCAGCCCAGCCTGGGACCTCACAGCACCACAGCAGCTACACCCTGCCCCAAGGGCCTCAGCCAGGCTCTCCCTGAACACCCCCAGGGCTGGGGACTCCACCACCTCCCTGGGCAGCTCATCCCAGTGGCCAATTCCTCTTGCTGGGAAGAACTTTCTCCTCCCCTCCAGCCTCAGCCTCCCCTGGCACAGCTGCAGACTGTGTCCTCTTGCTCTGCTGCTGGGGGCCTGGGGAGCAGAGCCCAACCCCCCCTGGCTGCAGCCTCCTCTCAGGGAGCTGCAGAGAGCAAGGAGGTCTCCCTCAGCCTCCTCTGCTCCACACTCCCCACCCCCAGCTCCCTCAGCTGCTCCTCCCCAGCCCTCTTCCCCAGACCCTTCCCCACCTCTCTTGCCCTTCCCTGGCCCTGCTCCAGCTCCCCAGTGCCCTGCTGGCAGTGCAGCCTCCAGGCCTGGATCCTGGAGTCCAACCAGCCCTGAACTCTGCCCAGACTGGGTCTAACCCATGGCCATCCCTGAAACCCCTCCAGGGATGAGGACTGAAGCCCTGCCCTGGGCAGCCTGTGCCAGGGCTTGGCAGCCTTGGCAGGGGAGAAGTTTCTCCTCCTGTCCAACATCCTCTTGCTCAGCTTTCCCTCTCCTTTGGAAAGTGAACCTGGGGAAGCTGCACTTGGAAATGGAACTCTGGACACCACATCAGAGGAGCACAGCTCCTAGGGTGCTGGGAGCTGGAAGGGAGCCCTGGAGAGCTTCCAGTAGCAGCCCCTGGCAGAGCAGGAGCAGAGGATCCAGCCCAGGGCACACAGAACACAGCCAGCCAGGGCTGCAGAGGCTCCACAGAAGGAGACTCCACAACCTCTCTGGGCAGCCTGCTCCAGGCCTCTGGCAGCCTCCCAGCCAAGAAGTTGCTCCTGATGCTGAGCTGGAAGCTCCTGGGCTGCACTTTCCATCCCTTGCCCCTTGGCCTGTGCCAGGGCACAGTGAGCAGAGGCTGTCCCTGTGCCTCCCTTCCTGCCCCCCAGCCCTCAGCTCCTGAGAGCCATTGCTCAGCTCCCTCTCAGCCTTCTGCTCTCCACACTCAGCACCCCCAGGGCTCTCAGCCTCTCCTCCCCAGGCAGTGCTGCAGTCCCTTCAGCAGCCTTGCAGCCTGCCTTGGCCTCTCTGCAGCAGCTCCCTGTCCCTCCTGAGCTGGGCAGCCCAGGGCTGGAGGCAATCTTGCAGGGGAGGTCTCAGCAGGGCAGAGCAGAGGGGGAGCAGAACCTCCCTGGCCCTGCTGGATGCCCCCCAGGACCCCCTTGGCCTCCTTGGCCCCCAGGCCACCTTGCTGCCCCCTGCAGAGCTTGCTGCCCAGCAGCACTGCCAGCTGCTCCTCCCTGGGGCTGCTCTGCAGCAGATCCCCTCCCAAGCTGTGCTGCTGCAGCTGCAGGACTCTGCTCTGCTGCTGCCTGAGCCCCAGCAGCCTCCTCCCTGCCCAGCTCTCACTCTGCCCTCCCTGAGGGCAGGCTGAGCCCTTCAAGCTGGTGAAGATGAGACCCCTGCCAGCAGCCCTCTGGCTCCTGATGTGCTGAGCCTGGGCCTGAGCTCCCAGGCCCTGGCACTTCCCCTGGGCTGATCCCCCTGCAAGTGAAGGCTTTTGTGGTGCTGCTGTGCTCTGGCTGATGGATGCCCAGCTCAGGAGGAGATGAGCACCTTGGGGGCTGTAAGGATTATTGCCCTGCCTGTGCTGCAGCCTCAGCTATTGCAGTGTGAAGATAATGAATGATTAATTGATCTCATACTTTGTGCTTCACTTAACTGGAGCTGTGTGGTGGCCACGCTGGCTGCTGGAGCCAGGCAGCCTCAGAGCATAAACCTCAGCCTGAGCCCAAACCCCCAACCAAAAGAGGGAAGGGGACAAGGAACAGAGGGGTGGGCAGGGGGGCAAGGAGGGCAGCAGCAGCCTGGGCTGGAGCAGCAGTGGTGTGGGCAGCAGGAGCAGGGCAGGGATTGTGCCCCTGGGCTCAGCACTGGGGAGGCCACAGCTTGAGGGCTGGGCTCAGCTTTGGGCTCCTGGCTGCCAGCAGGAGCTTGAGGAGCTGGAGCAGGGCCAGGGAAGGGCAAGAAAGGTGGGGAAGGGTCTGGGGAAGAGGGCTGGGGAGGAGCAGCTGAGGGAGCTGGGGGTGGGGAGTGTGGAGCAGAGGAGGCTGAGGGAGACCTCCTTGCTCTCTGCAGCTCCCTGAGAGGAGGCTGCAGCCAGGGGGGGTTGGGCTCTGCTCCCCAGGAACAAGGGCCAGGAGGAGAGGCAATGGCCTCAGGCTGCCCCAGGGGAGGCTCAGGTTGGAGAGGAGAAGAAACTTCTTCCCTGCAAGGGTTCTGCAAGCCTGGCCCAGGCTGCCCAGGGAGGGGGTTGGATGCCCATCCCTGGGGGTGCTGCAGCAAGCTGTGGCCCTGGCTCCTGGGGCCATGGTGGGGTTGGGTTGGGGTTGGACTGGGTGAGCTCAGAGGTCTCTTCCAACCCCAGCAGTTCAGTGGCTCCAAGGCTGCCACCTCCCCAGCAGCTCCTTTGTGCCCCAGCACTGCTGTCCCCCCCCAGTGCTCCCCCTGAGTCCCTCCCAGCAGCCAGAGGAGCCCAGCAGCAGGCCCCCCCTCAGGTGCCAGGCTGGCACCCCCTGAGCTGCTGCAGAGCTGCCCCCTGGCAAGCTGAGCCCCCAGGCAGGACCCACCTGCTGCTGGGCAGCTGTCCCACCAGCACTGTGCCCACGACCATGGAGGTGATGCCAATGCAAGCCAGGGTAAAGCTGCAGGGAGGCCACAGAGCAGTGCAAGGGAAGCCACTGGGCTCAGCTGAGCTCACTCTGGCCCTGGGCTGCCAGGGACCCCAGGAAGCAGCCTCTGCCCAGCTCCTGGCACCCACTGCTCCCCCACACACTGCCCCAAGGTGCAGACAGCCCAGCAGCAGTGCCAGGGACATGGCCCAGCCTACATCTGCCTGTGGAGGGGCTCCAGGGGAGGCCACAGAGATGAGCAGAGGCTGCAGAGCCTCCCTGTGGGGCCAGGCTGGGAGAGCTGGGGCTGTGCAGCCTGGGGAGGAGAAGGCTGCAGGGAGGCCTCAGAGCAACCCTGCAGCACCTGAAGGGCTCCAGGAGAGCTGGGGAGGGACTCTGGGCAAGGGCTGGCAGTGCCAGGCTGAGGAACAATGGCTTGGAGCTGGGAGAGGAGAGACTGAGAGTGGAGAGGACACCTTCCAGCCCCTCCAGAGCCTTGCTGGAGCTGAAGGCAGCTGTGTGCTGCTCACCTGTGTGCAGCCAGCCAGGGGAGCCACAGTCCCAGCTGCTGCAGTGCCCTGCCAGGCACCAGCACAGAATCATCCAGGTTGGAAAAGGCCTCAGAGCTCATCCAGTCCAACCTCTCCCCCAGCACCATCTGAGCAACTCAGCCATGGCACCAAGGGCCTCAACATCTCAACCTCTTTCCTACCCTCAGGAGCCCAGAGCTGGACACAGGACTCAAGCTGTGGCCTCAGCAGTGCTGAGCACAGGGCACAAGGACTTCCCTGCTGCTGCTGGCCACACTCTGCCTGACCCAGGCCAGGCTGCCCTTGGCCTTCTTGGCCCCCTGGGCACACTGCTGCCTCCTCTTCAGCTGCTCTCCCCCAGCACCCCCAGCACACCCTCCCAGCCCCCTCTCCCCCAGGGGGGCACAGAGCTGTGTGCTGCTCAGTGCAGAGCAGGGACAGAGCTGCAGAGCCACCATGCAGCCCCTGCTGCTTGCTGCTGGGAGGAGGAAGGTTCCTGCAGCGGCTCCCATCAGGGCAGGCTGCTGGGAGAGCTCTGGCTGGGGGCTCAGCCCTCCCCCTGCCCTGAAGGGAGGTGGAGGAAGCAGCATGGAACAGAATCACAGAAGGGGTTTGGTTGGGAAGGAGCTTGAAGGTCATCCAGTCCAGGCTCTGAGCCTGCACTGCCAACTCCTCTGCTAGCCCCTGGCAGAAGGCAGCAGAGCCCAAACCCCCTGGCTGCAGCCTCCTCTCAGGGAGCTGCAGAGAGCAAGGAGGTCTCCCTCAGCCTCCTCTGCTCCACACTCCCCACCCCCAGCTCCCTCAGCTGCTCCTCCCCAGCCCTCTCCCCCAGACCCTTCCCCACCTTTCCTGCCCTTCCCTGGCCCTGCTCCAGCTCCTCAAGCTCCTTCTGGCAGCCAGGAGCCCAAAGCTGAGCCCAGCCCTCAAGCTGTGGCCTCCCCAGTGCTGAGCCCAGGGGCACAATCCCTGCCCTGCTCCTGCTGCCCACACCACTGCTGCTCCAGCCCAGGCTGCTGCTGCCCTCCTTGCCCCCCTGCCCACCCCCTGCCTCCTCTCCAGCTGCTGCCACCCAGCACCCCCAGGGCTTGCTCTGCTGCCCACTTTCCAGCCCCACTGCCCCCAGCCTGCAGCCTTCCTGGGGTGGCTGTGCCCCAGGCTCAGGCCCCAGCCCTTGGCCTTGTTGAGCCTCCTGCAGCTGAGCTCAGCCCTGGCTGCAGCCTGCCCTGGGGCCTCTGCAGAGCCTTCCTGCCCTCCAGCAGCTCAACTCTGCCCCCAGTTCAGGGTCACCTCCCCAGCAGCTTCCCTGCAGCCCCTGGGGCCACACTCAGGCTGCTGTGCTGCAGCTGCTGGGGCTGGCCCTGGCCTGCCCTGGGGGAGGAAGGCAGCCTGGGGCCATGGGGTGGTGCTCAGCTTCCCCTGGGGGGTTTCTGGGGCTGCCCCTGGAAGTGGTGGATCCCTGGAAGCACCCAGGGCCCTGTGCAGGAATGAGATGCCCACAGCCCCCCTGGGCACTGTCCCAGCACCTCAGGGTGCAGAACTGCTCAGCTGGAGAGCTGCAGGGAGGCTCTCAGCAGCTCTCTGCAGTGCTGCTGGTGCTGAGGAGCAGCTCAGCCCCAGGGGATGCCCTCAGCAGGTCTCCAGGGCTGGTGCTGAGGAGCAGCTCTGCCCCAGGGGATGCCCTCAGCAGGTCTCCAGGGCTGAGGAGCAGCTCTGCCCCAGGGGATGCCCTCAGCAGGTCTCCAGGGCTGAGGAGCAGCTCAGCCCCAGGGGATGCCCTCAGCAGGTCTCCAGGGCTGAGGAGCAGCTCTGCCCCAGGGGATGCCCTCAGCAGGTCTCCAGAGCTGAGGAGCAGCTCAGCCCCAGGGGATGCCCTCAGCAGGTCTCCAGGGCTGAGGAGCAGCTCTGCCCCAGGGGATGCCCTCAGCAGGTCTCCAGGGCTGGTGCTGAGGAGCAGCTCAGCCCCAGGGGATGCCCTCAGCAGGTCTCCAGGGCTGAGGAGCAGCTCTGCCCCGGGGGATGCCCTCAGCAGGTCTCCAGGGCTGAGGAGCAGCTCAGCCCCAGGGGATGCCCTCAGCAGGTCTCCAGGGCTGAGGAGCAGCTCAGCCCCAGGGGATGCCCTCAGCAGGTCTCCAGGGCTGAGGAGCAGCTCAGCCCCAGGGGATGCCCTCAGCAGGTCTCCAGGGCTGAGGAGCAGCTCTGCCCCAGGGGATGCCCTCAGCAGGTCTCCAGGGCTGGTGCTGAGGAGCAGCTCAGCCCCAGGGGATGCCCTCAGCAGGTCTCCAGGGCTGAGGAGCAGCTCTGCCCCAGGGGATGCCCTCAGCAGGTCTCCAGGGCTGGTGCTGAGGAGCAGCTCAGCCCCAGGGGATGCCCTCAGCAGGTCTCCAGGGCTGAGGAGCAGCTCAGCCCCAGGGGATGCCCTCAGCAGGTCTCCAGGGCTGAGGAGCAGCTCTGCCCCGGGGGATGCCCTCAGCAGGTCTCCAGAGCTGAGGAGCAGCTCAGCCTCAGGGGATGCCCTCAGCAGGTCTCCAGGGCTGAGGAGCAGCTCTGCCCCAGGGGATGCCCTCAGCAGGTCTCCAGGGCTGAGGAGCAGCTCTGCCCCAGGGGATGCCCTCAGCAGGTCTCCAGGGCTGAGGAGCACCTCTGCCCCAGGGGATGCCCTCAGCAGGTCTCCAGAGCTGAGGAGCAGCTCAGCCCCAGGGGATGCCCTCAGCAGGTCTCCAGGGCTGAGGAGCAGCTCATCCCCAGGGGATGTCCTCAGCAGGTCTCCAGAGCTGAGGAGCAGCTCTGCCCCAGGGGATGCCCTCAGCAGGTCTCCAGGGCTGAGGAGCAGCTCAGCCCCAGGGGATGTCCTCAGCAGGTCTCCAGGGCTGAGGAGCAGCTCTGCCCCAGGGGATGCCCTCAGCAGGTCTCCAGGGCTGAGGAGCAGCTCTGCCCCAGGGGATGCCCTCAGCAGGTCTCCAGGGCTGAGGAGCAGCTCAGCCCCAGGGGATGCCCTCAGCAGGTCTCCAGGGCTGAGGAGCAGCTCAGCCCCAGGGGATGCCCTCAGCAGGTCTCCAGGGCTGAGGAGCAGCTCAGCCCCAGGGGATGCCCTCAGCAGGTCTCCAGGGCTGAGGAGCAGCTCTGCCCCAGGGGATGCCCTCAGCAGGTCTCCAGGGCTGAGGAGCAGCTCTGCCCCAGGGGATGCCCTCAGCAGGTCTCCAGGGCTGAGGAGCAGCTCAGCCCCAGGGGATGCCCTCAGCAGGTCTCCAGGGCTGGGGCTGAGGAGCAGCTCTGCCCCAGGGGATGCCCTCAGCAGGTCTCCAGGGCTGAGGAGCAGCTCTGCCCCAGGGGATGCCCTCAGCAGGTCTCCAGGGCTGAGGAGCAGCTCTGCCCCAGGGGATGCCCTCAGCAGGTCTCCAGGGCTGAGGAGCAGCTCTGCCCCAGGGGATGCCCTCAGCAGGTCTCCAGGGCTGAGGAGCAGCTCAGCCCCAGGGGATGCCCTCAGCAGGTCTCCAGGGCTGAGGAGCAGCTCTGCCCCAGGGGATGCCCTCAGCAGGTCTCCAGGTCTGAGGAGCAGCTCAGCCCCAGGGGATGCCCTCAGCAGGTCTCCAGGGCTGAGGAGCAGCTCTGCCCCAGGGGATGCCCTCAGCAGGTCTCCAGGGCTGAGGAGCAGCTCTGCCCCAGGGGATGCCCTCAGCAGGTCTCCAGGGCTGAGGAGCAGCTCAGCCCCAGGGGATGCCCTCAGCAGGTCTCCAGGGCTGAGGAGCAGCTCAGCCCCAGGGGATGCCCTCAGCAGGTCTCCAGAGCTGAGGAGCAGCTCAGCCCCAGGGGATGCCCTCAGCAGGTCTCCAGGGCTGAGGAGCAGCTCAGCCCCAGGGGATGCCCTCAGCAGGTCTCCAGGGCTGAGGAGCAGCTCAGCCCCAGGGGATGCCCTCAGCAGGTCTCCAGGGCTGAGGAGCAGCTCAGCCCCAAGGGATGCCCTCAGCAGGTCTCCAGGGCTGAGGAGCAGCTCAGCCCCAGGGGATGCCCTCAGCAGGTCTCCAGGGCTGAGGAGCAGCTCAGCCCCAGGGGATGCCCTCAGCAGGTCTCCAGGGCTGAGGAGCAGCTCAGCCCCAGGGGATGCCCTCAGCAGGTCTCCAGGGCTGAGGAGCAGCTCTGCCCCAGGGGATGCCCTCAGCAGGTCTCCAGGGCTGAGGAGCAGCTCTGCCCCAGGGGATGCCCTCAGCAGGTCTCCAGGGCTGGTGCTGAGGAGCAGCTCTGCCCCAGGGGATGTCCTCAGCAGGTCTCCAGGGCTGAGGAGCAGCTCTGCCCCAGGGGATGCCCTCAGCAGGTCTCCAGGGCTGCTCCTCAGCCCCGGGGGGGCTGGAGCCACCTCCCAGCCTGCTGCTGTAATTAGTTTCTGCTGCAATTAACTGTGCCTGTAGCTGCCTGCCCTGTCTGCCTGGATGATGAACGCTCTGCAGGTTATTGAGAGGCTGCTTCCATGGCAGGACCAATCTGCTCCTGCATCACCACCACCATCATCATCATCAGCTCCAGCCAGCAGCGGCAGGGAGCCGGTGCAGGGCTGGGGCTGCCTGTGGCAGCCTGCTGTAGATTTCTCTCTGCAGCAGGATTGATGCAAGCTGTGCCCAAAGCCTCCCCGCCCCCACCCGGGGCTCCGGAGCCTCCCTCCCGGCTGGCTTCACTAAGGAACCTTCCCTCACAACGCTGAGCAGAGGCTCCTGCCGGGGGGGGCAGCGCGGGGGGGGGGGCAGGGGGTGGGCAGGGGGGGATGGGGGGGGCAGAGGGGGATGGATGGGGGGCGGGGGGTGCGGGAGGGGTTGATGGGTGGGGGAGGGGGTGATGGATGGGGTAGGCAGCTGCAGGCAATTGGCTGTGCAGCCATCGGCCTGCAGCCCCGGCCCGGGGGAAATGGAGCGTGGCAGGAGCCCCCCCGGGCACAGCCCTGCTCCTGCTGCCTGCTCCTGCTGCCTGCTGCCTGCCTGCTGCCTGCTCCTGCTGCCTCCTGCCTGCTCCTGCTGTCTGCTGCCTCCTGCCTGCTCCTGCTGTCTGCTGCCTGCTCCTGCTGCCTGCTGCCTGCCTGCTCCTGCTGCCTGCCTGCAGCCTCCTGCCTGCAGCCTGCCTGCTCCTGCTGCCTCCTGCCTGCTCCTGCTGCCTGCTGCCTGCCTGCTGCCTGCTTCTGCTGCCTACCTGCAGCCTGCTGCCTCCTGCCTGCTCCTGCTGCCTGCCTGCTCCTGCTGCCTGCCTGCTGCCTGCCTGCTCCTGCTGTCTGCTGCCTGCTCCTTCTGCCTGCTGCCTGCCTGCTCCTGCTGTCTGCTGCCTGCTCCTTCTGCCTGCTGCCTGCTGCCTGCCTGCTCCTGCTGTCTGCTGCCTGCTCCTTCTGCCTGCTGCCTGCCTGCTGCCTGCTCCTGCTGCCTACCTGCAGCCTCCTGCCTCCTGCCTGCTCCTGCTGCCTGCTTGCAGCCTGCCTGCAGCCTGCCTGCTCCTGCTGCCTGCAGCCTGCTCCTGCAGCCTGCTCCTGCTGCCTGCTGCCTGCCTGCTCCTGCTGTCTGCTGCCTGTTCCTTCTGCCTGCTGCCTGCTGCCTGCCTGCTCCTTCTGCCTGCTGCCTACCTGCTGCCTGCCTGCTCCTGCTGCCTGCCTGCAGCCTGCCTGCTCCTGCTGTCTGCTGCCTGCTCCTTCTGCCTGCTGCCTGCCTGCTGCCTGCTCCTGCTGCCTGCCGCCTGCCTGATCCTTCTGCCTGCTGCCTGCAGCCTGCTGCCTACCTGCTGCCTGCCTGCTGCCTGCAGCCTGCCTGCCTCCTGCCTGCTCCTGCTGCCTGCTCCTTCTGGCTGCTGTCTGCAGCCTGCAACCTGTCTGCTGCCTGCCTGCTGCCTGCCTGCAGCCTCCTGCCTGCAGCCTCCTGCCTGCTACAGGCCAGGGCACCTCAGCCTGGGCTGGAAGCAGCCTCCACCCTTCACAGCATCACAGAACATCAGAGGCTGGAAGGGACCTCCAGAGCTCACCCAGTCCAGCCCCTGCCAGGGCAGGGCACCCAGGGCACATCCAGAGCAGGGCACCCAGAGCAGGGCACCCAGGGCAGGGCACCCAGGGCAGGGCACCCAGGGCACACCCAGGGGGGTTGGAAGCTCCCCAGAGCAGGAGGCTCCACAACCTCTCTGGCAGCCTGCTCCAGGCTCCAGCAGCCTCACCCCAAAGCAGTTTCTCCTCCTGCTGAGGTGGAACCTCCTGGCTCCCAGTCTGTGCCCACTGCCCCTTGGCCTGTCCCAGGGCACCACTGAGCAGAGCCTGGCCCCTGCTGCTTGCCCCCCAGCCCTCAGCTCTTGAGAGGCATTGCTCAGCTCCCTCTCAGCCTTCTCCTCTCCAGGCTAACCACCCCCAGGGCTCTCAGCCTCTCTCCACAGGGGAGATGCTCAGGTCCCCAACTCCTCCTCCTGGCTCTCCCTTGGGCTCTCCCCAGCAGGTCTCTGTCTCTCTGCACCTGGGGAGCCCAGAGCTGGGCACAGGATTGCAGCTGTGGGCTCAGCAGGGCAGGGCAGAGCAGAGGGGGAGCAGAACCTCCCCAGCCCTGCTGGCCACACTCTTCCTGCTGCCCCCCAGGCCCCCATTGGCTCTCTTGGCCCCCAGGGCCCTTTGCTGTCCCCTGCAGACCTTGCTGCCCAGCAGCTTTCAGCACTTCCATGCTTGGAGGAAGCCCTGGAGGAAAGGCCTTGGGGGTGCTGGGGGAGGAGAAGCTCCCCAGGAGCCAGCAGGGAGCACTTGCAGCCCAGAGAGCCAAGCAGAGCCTGGGCTGCAGCAAGAGAAGTGTGGCCAGCAGGGCCAGGGAGGGGATTCTGCCCCTCTGCTCCACTCTGCTGAGCCCACAGCTGCAGCTCTGGGGCCAGCTCTGCAGCCTCTGTGCCAGGAAGGCTCTGGAGGGGCTGGAAGGTGTCCAGAGCAGGGCCAGGAGGAGGAGCAGAGGGCTGGAGCTGCTCTGAGCACAGCCTGAGAGAGTTGGGGTTGTGCAGGCTGCAGAGGAGAAGGCTCCCAGGAGACCTTCTGGAGGCCTCCCAGGAGCTGCAGGGGGCTGCAAGAGAGCTGGGGAGGGACTTTGGAGGGGGTGAGGGAGGGATAGGAGTGGGGGGGCTGGAGCAGAAGTAGAAGTGGGGAGCTGGAGCTTGGCTGTGAGGAAGAAGTTGTTGGCCAGGAGGGTGGTGAGAGCCTGGCACAGGCTGCCCAGGTTGTCCCTCCCCAGCTCTCTTGGAGCCTCCTTCAGATACTGGAAGGCCACAACAAAGTCTCCTCAGAGCTTTCTCCTTTCCACACTGAGATGATTCTCCCTCTCTGCTCTGCTGTGCTGAGACTACACCTGGAGCACTGTGTCCAGTCCTGGAGCCCTGTGCCCTGTTGAAGAGAATAGAATAGAATAGAATAGAATAGAATAGAATAGAATAGAATAGAATAGACCAGGTTGGAAAAGGCCTCAGAGCTCATCCAGTCCAACCTCTCCCCCAGCACCATCTGAGCAACTCCACCATGGCACCAAGGGCCTCAGCCAGGCTCTTCCTCAACACCTCCAGGGCTGGGGACTCCACCACCTCCCTGGGCAGCTCATCCCAGTGGCCAATTCCTCTTGCTGGGAAGAACTTTCTCCTCCCCTCCAGCCTCAACCTCCCCTGGCACAGCTGCAGACTGTGTCCTCTTGTTCTGCTGCTGGGGGCCTGGCAGAAGAGACCAACCCCCAGCTGGCTCCAACCTCCCTGCAGAGAGCTGCAGAGAGCAAGAAGGTCTCCCCTGAGCCTCCTCTTCTGCAGGCTAAGCAACCCCAGCTCCCTCAGCCTCTCCTCACAGGGCTGTGCCCCAGACCCCTCCCCAGCCCTGTGCCCCAGACCCCTCCCCAGCTTTGTTGCCCTTCTCTGGACACCTTCCAGCAGCTCAACCTCTTTCCTACCCTCAGGAGCCCAGAGCTGGACACAGCACTCAAGCTGTGGCCTCAGCAGTGCTGAGCACAGGGCACAAGGACTTCCCTGCTCCTGCTGGCCACACTCTGCCTGACCCAGGCCAGGCTGCCCTTGGCCTTCTTGGCCCCCTGGGCACACTGCTGCCTCCTCTTCAGCTGCTCTCCCCCAGCACCCCCAGGTCCCTCTCTGCCTGGCTGCTCTCAGCCCCTCTGCCCCCAGCCTGTGGCACTGCCTGGGGTGGTTGTGGCCCAAGTGCAGCCCCTGGCCCTTGGCTGTGCCCAGCCTGATGAGGATGAGCTGCAGGGGAGGAAGGCTCTGCTGCCTCCCTCAGCCTCCTGCCAGCAGTGAGGCTGCCCAGGGCTCAGGCCTGGAGCTCTCTTCAGCAGCTTCATCGATGCTCTGTGCAGGGCACCGAGGCAGCAGCACCACCCCAGCTCCACCCCAGCACCACCCCAGCTCCACCCCAGCACCACCCCAGCTCCACCCCAGCACCACCAGGACCACCCCAGCTCCACCCCAGCTCCACCCCAGCTCCACCCCAGCACCACCCCAGCTCCACCCCAGCACCACCCCAGCACCACCAGGACCACCCCAGCTCCACCCCAGCTCCACCCCAGCTCCACCCCAGCTCCACCCCAGCACCACCCCAGCTCCACCCCAGCACCACCCCAGCTCCACCCCAGCACCACCAGGACCACCCCAGCTCCACCCCAGCTCCACCCCAGCTCCACCCCAGCACCACCCCAGCTCCACCCCAGCACCACCCCAGCACCACCAGGACCACCCCAGCTCCACCCCAGCTCCACCCCAGCTCCACCCCAGCACCACCCCAGCTCCACCCCAGCACCACCCCAGCACCACCAGCACCACCCCAGCTCCACCCCAGCTCCACCCCAGCACCACCCCAGCACCACCAGCACCACCCCAGCACCACCCCAGCACCACCAGCACCACCCCAGCACCACCACCAGCACCACCCCAGCACTACCCCAGCACCACCCCAGCTCCACCCCAGCACCATCCCAGCACCACCACCAGCACCACCCCAGCTCCACCCCAGCACCACCCCAGCTCCACCCCAGCACCACCAGCACCACCCCAGCACCACCCGAGCACCACCCCAGCACCACCAGCACCACCAGCTCCACCCCAGCTCCACCCCAGCTCCACCAGCACCACTCTAGCACCACCAGCACACCCCAGCACTACCCCAGCACCACTCCAGCACCACCAGCACCACCCCAGCACCACCCGAGCACCACCCCAGCACCACCAGCACCACCAGCTCCACCCCAGCTCCACCCCAGCTCCACCCCAGCACCACCCCAGCTCCACCCCAGCACCACCCCAGCTCCACCCCAGCACCACCAGCACCACCCCAGCTCCACCCCAGCTCCACCAGCACCACTCCAGCACCACCCCAGCACTACCCCAGCACTACCCCAGCACTACCCCAGCACCACCACCAGCACCACCCCAGCTCCACCCCAGCTCCACCAGCACCACTCCAGCACCACTCCAGCACCACCCCAGCTCCACCCCAGCTCCACCCGAGCACCACCCCAGCACCACCAGCACCACCCCAGCACCACCCCAGCACCACCAGCACCATCCCAGCACCACCACCAGCACCACCAGCACCACCCCAGCACTACCCCAGCACCACCACCAGCACCACCCCAGCACCACCCCAGCTCCACCCCAGCTCCAGCTCCTCAAGCTCCTTCTGGCAGCCAGGAGCCCAAAGCTGAGCCCAGCCCTCAAGCTGTGGCCTCCCCAGTGCTGAGCCCAGGGGCACAATCCCTGCCCTGCTGCTGCTGCCCACACCACTGCTGCTCCAGCCCAGGCTGCTGCTGCCCTCCTTGCCCCCTGCCCACCCCCTGCCTGCTCTCCAGCTGCTGCCACCCAGCACCCCCAGGGCTTGCTCTGCTGCCCACTTTCCAGCCCCTCTGCCCCCAGCCTGCAGCCTTCCTGGGGTGGCTGTGCCCCAGGCTCAGGCCCCAGCCCTTGGCCTTGTTGAGCCTCCTGCAGCTGAGCTCAGCCCTGGCTGCAGCCTGGCCTGGGGCCTCTGCAGAGCCTTCCTGCCCTCCAGCAGCTCAACTCTGCCCCCAGTTCAGGGTCACCTCCCCAGCAGCTTCCCTGCAGCCCCTGGGGCCACACTCAGGCTGCTGTGCTGCAGCTGCTGGGGCTGGCCCTGGCCTGCCCTGGGGGAGGAAGGCAGCGTGGGGCCATGGGGTGGTGCTCAGCTTCCCCTGGGGGGTTTCTGGGGCTGCCCCTGGAAGTGGTTGCTGAGAGCTCCTGGTGGATCCCTGGGAGCACCCAGGCTGTGCCGTGGTGGAGCCCAGGCAGCCTCTCAAGGTGAGAGAGACCTTGCCAGCTGCAGAAGCAGGGCTTGGTGTGGCCAAGGAGAGCAGCTATGGCCCCAGCATCAGCAGATTTCCTGATGAAGTCACCCTGAGAGGGCTCTCTCAGTCAATCAATAACCTGGTTAATTGTCTCCTGCTAATGCTCCCTGGAAGGGTAATTGTGCAGCTTCCCCAGCAGCCAAGCTGTAAAAGCCTGGGGCCTCCCCCCCAGCAGGCACCAGGCAGCTGCAAGCCAAGTCCTCTGCTCCTGCTGCTGCCTCCCAGGGAAGCCTTCACCTACAGCCAAGCCTCAGCCAGGGCTCCAAGAGGAGCTGTGGAGGAGCTCTGCCTCCTCTCTGAGTGCTCAAGAGACCTAGGGAGGCAAAATACCCTGGGGGCTGGGGGTCCTGGGGAGCTCCAGGTGGTTGGCTGCCAGGAAAGGCTCTCAGTGACCCCTTCTAAATGATGCTCTCCAGCCTGGGCCACTGGCAGCAGCACTGCCCAAGCCCTGTGTCCATGGAAGAGAGCTCTGGAGATCAGCCTGGGGGTGCTGAGTGTGGAGAGCAGAAGGCTGAGAGGGAGCTGAGCAATGGCTCTCAGGAGCTGAGGGCTGGGGGGCAGGAAGGGAGGCACAGGGACAGCCTCTGCTCACTGTGCCCTGGCACAGGCCAAGGGGCAAGGGATGGAAAGTGCAGCCCAGGAGCTTCCAGCTCAGCATCAGGAGCAACTTCTTGGCTGGGAGGCTGCCAGAGGCCTGGAGCAGGCTGCCCAGAGAGGTTGTGGAGTCTCCTTCTGTGGAGCCTCTGCAGCCCTGGCTGGCTGTGTTCTGTGTGCCCTGGGCTGGATCCTCTGCTCCTGCTCTGCCAGGGGCTGCCACTGGAAGCTCTCCAGGGGTCCCTTCCAAACCCTAACAACCTGTGAGCCTGGGATCAACCAGTCTAGCCCCTGCCAGAGCAGGGCACCCAGGGCAGGGCACCCAGAGCAGGGCACCCAGAGCAGGGCACCCAGGGGGGGTTGGAAGCTCTCCAGAGCAGGAGGCTCCACAACCTCTCTGGCAGCCTGCTCCAGGCTCCAGCAGCCTCACCCCAAAGCAGTTTCTCCTCCTGCTGAGGTGGAAGTGGCCTTAATGACCTGCTCCAGAGCTGGGTGGTAGTGTGAAGGGGTAGAGATGGCAGTGGGGTAGTGACAGCTCTCTAGAGGCATCAAAAGGACTCTTCCACTCTTGAGGCTTGGATAGTGCAAAGTGATGTGGGAGAGGCAGCTTCAGGAGATGCCTGAAACACTGCTGCCAGCTGGGAGTGACAGCCAGGGGCACAAAGGCTCCATCAGCAGCTTGGGGATTTCCCTGGGCAGCCTCCTAGTTGGAGGTGGCAGAGACAGGTCCAGTGCTGAGTGTGCCTTGAGGCCCTCCCTAGGAGGAAGGCTGCAGGAGGAGGTCAAGAAAAGGAGCAGCACAGCTCCAGGCTGGGAGAGGAGTGGCTCAGGAGCAGCCTGGGGGAGAAGGCCTTGGGGGGGTCAGGTGGTGCCAAAGTGCCCAGGAGCCAGCACTGGGCCCTGGCAGCCCAGAGCCAGCCCTGTGCTGAGCTGCAGCCAGAGCAGGGAGAGAGCAGCACAGGGAGGGGATTCTGCCCCTCTGCTCTGCTCTGCTCAGCCCCCACCTGCAGCACTGCCTCCAGCTCTGGGGCCCCCAGCACAAGGACCTGGAGCTGCTGGGGAGGCTCCAGAGGAGGCCACAGAGATGAGCAGAGGCTGCAGAGCCTCTGCTGTGGGGCCAGGCTGGGAGAGCTGGGGCTGTGCAGCCTGGGGAGGAGAAGGCTGCAGGGAGACCTCAGAGCAACCTTACAGCACCTGAAGGGCTCCAGGAGGGCTGGGGAGGGACTCTGGGCAAGGGCTGGGAGTGCCAGGCTGAGGAACAATGGCTTGGAGCTGGGAGAGGAGAGACTGAGAGTGGAGAGGAGGAAGAGATCCTTGAGAGTGAGGCTGGGGAGACTCTGGCACAGGCTGCCCAGGGAGGCTGTGGCTGCCTCCTGCCTGGGGGGGTTCAGGGCCAGGCTGGATGAGGCCCTGAGCAGGCTGGGGGGAGCTGTCCCTGCCCATGGCAGGGGGCTGGTTAGATGACCTCTGAGGTCCCTTCCAGCCTGAGCCATTGTGTGACCTTACAGCCAAAGCAGGCTGAGAGGAGGCTCCAGGGAGCCCCACAGCACACACACTAAAGGTGGCTTCATTTTCACTCCCAGAGTGAAGCCACTCAGCAGCCAGCCCTCTGCCCTCAGCTTTCTGGGCTGCCTTGGCCTGGGCTGCCTTGGCCTGGCCTCTCTGGCTGGAGCTGATAGAGAAAGACAAGCAGGAAAGGCTGCATCTTCCTCTTCTTGTTTCAGCTTCCTCTTTGGTTGCTTGGAATTTTCTTGCTTGGGTTGGTTGGGTTGGGGATGTTGAGGGTTGGATGGGTTTGGGATGTTGAGGGTTGGATGGGTTTGGGTTGTTAGGGGTGGGTTGGGTTTGGGCTGTTGAGGGTGGGTTGGTTGGGTTGGGGTTGTTGAGGGTGGGTTGGGTTGGGGCTGTTGAGGGTGGGGTGGGTGGGTTGGGGCTGTTGAGGGTTGGTTGAGTTGGGTTGTGGCTGTTGAGGGTGGGGTGGGTTGGGGCTGTTGAGGGTGGGTTGGGTTTGGGTTGTTATGGGCTGTATTTAGTTGAGTTTGGGCTGTTTGGGGTTGGTTGGTTGGGTTTGGGATGTTGGGGGTGGGTTGGGTTTGGGTTGTTGAGGGTGGGTTGGGTTTGGGCTGTTGGGGGTGGGTTGGGTTTGGGCTGTTGAGGGTGGGTTGGGTTTGGGATGTTGAGGGTGGGTTGGGTTTGGGCTGTTGAGGGTGGGTTGGTTGGGTTTGGGCTGTTGGGGGTGGGTTGGGTTTGGGATGTTGAGGGTGGGTTGGGTTTGGGCTGTTGGGGGTGGGTTGGGTTTGGGATGTTGAGGGTGGGTTGGTTGGGTTTGGGCTGTTGAGGGTGGGTTGGGTTTGGGCTGTTGGGGGTGGGTTGGGTTTGGGCTGTTGAGGGTGGGTTGGGTTTGGGATGTTGAGGGTGGGTTGGGTTTGGGCTGTTGAGGGTGGGTTGGTTGGGTTTGGGCTGTTGGGGGTGGGTTGGGTTTGGGTTGTTGAGGGTGGGTTGGGTTTGGGCTGTTGAGGGTGGGTTGGGTTTGGGTTGTTGAGGGTGGGTTGGGTTTGGGATGTTGAGGGTGGGTTGGGTTTGGGTTGTTGAGGGTGGGTTGGGTTTGGGCTGTTGAGGGTGGGTTGGGTTTGGGCTGTTATGGGCTGTATTTAGTTGGGTTTGGGTTGTTTGGGGTTGGTGGGTTGGGTTTGGGCTGTTGAGGGTGGGTTGGGTTTGGGCTGTTGGGGGTGGGTTGGGTTTGGGATGTTGAGGGTGGGTTGGGTTTGGGCTGTTGAGGGTGGGTTGGGTTTGGGCTGTTGGGGGTGGGTTGGTTGGGTTTGGGCTGTTGAGGGTGGGTTGGGTTTGGGCTGTTGAGGGTGGGTTGGGTTTGGGATGTTGAGGGTGGGTTGGGTTTGGGATGTTGAGGGTGGGTTGGGTTTGGGCTGTTGGGGGTGGGTTGGGTTTGGGATGTTGAGGGTGGGTTGGGTTTGGGCTGTTGGGGGTGGGTTGGTTGGGTTTGGGCTGTTGGGGGTGGGTTGGGTTTGGGCTGTTGAGGGTGGGTTGGTTGGGTTTGGGATGTTGAGGTCAAACAGCCTGTGGACAGCAGGAGGGATCTGAGCAGGGTCTCCTAGGTGGGATTCCAGAAGATGAGCTGAGGCTGCAGATGCTGGGGCCCAGGCTGCTGGAAATGCACTGCCTCAGCTCCTTGTCTGCTCTCCTACCTTTTTCTCTTCCTCCTTCCCCATGGGAGTTCTCAATTCTTTGAGGTTTGGGTTGGGTTTGGGTTGAGTTGGGTTGGGTTGAGTTTGGATTGGTTTGGGTTTGGGTTGAGTTTGGATTGGTTTGGGTTTGGGTTGAGTTTGGATTGGTTTGGGTTGGGGGTTGGGTTTGGGTTGGGGTTGGGTTGGGTTAGAGAGGGGTTGGGGTTGGGTTGAGTTGGGGTTTCCCTCTGCTTTTATTCTCCAGCTTCTCTTCAAGGGATTTGGAGAGAGCCCAGAGGAGGCCACAGAGATGCTGCCAGGGCTGGAGCAGCTCTGCTGGGAGCACAGGCTGAGGGAGCTGGGGCTCTGCAGCCCCAGGGGGACCTCAGAGCTGCTGCCAGGAGCTGAAGGGATCCTGCAGGAAGGCTGCAGAGGAACTGCTCCTGAGGGGGTCTGAGCCAGTCCCAGGGGGAAGGGTTTGGAGCTGAGGCAGAGCAGGGTCAGAGAGGAGCTGTGGCAGAAGTTGTTCAGCAGGAGGGAGCTGAGACTCTGGCACAGGCTGCCCAGGGAGGCTGTGGCTGCCTCCTGCCTGGGGGTGTTCCAAGGCCAGGCTGGATGAGGCCCTGAGCAGCTGAGCCTAGCTGGGAGGGGTCCCTGCCCATGGCAGGGGGTTGGAAGAGATGAGCTCTGAGCTCCCTTCCAGCCTGAGCCACTCTGGGATTCTTTTGGCTCATTAAACTTCACCTTCCTCACTCCAGCAGGCAGCACAGCTCAGCTCAGCTCAGCCCAGCCCAGCTCAGCCCAGCCCAGCCCAGCCCAGCCCAGCCCAGCCCAGCACAGCTCAGCTCAGGTCAGCCCAGCCCAGCCCAGCCCAGCCCAGCTCAGCCCAGCTCAGCTCAGCCCAGCCCAGCACAGCCCAGCACAGCCCAGCTCAGCCCAGCCCAGCCCAGCCCAGCTCAGCCCAGCTCAGCCCAGCTCAGATCACCACAGCCCAGCCCAGCTCAGCCCAGCCCAGCCCAGCCCAGCCCAGCTCAGCCCAGCCCAGCTCAGCTCAGCTCAGCTCAGCTCAGCCCAGCACAGCTCAGCCCAGCACAGCTCAGCTCAGCCCAGCCCAGCCCAGCTCAGCACAGCTCGGCTCAGCCCAGCCCAACCCAGCCCAGCTCAGCTCAGCCCAGCCCAGCTCAGCCCAGCCCAGCCCAGCCCAGCCCAGCTCAGCCCAGCTCAGCTCAGCCCAGCCCAGCTCAGCCCAGCCCAGCTCAGCCCAGCCCAGCGCAGCCCAGCCCTGCCCAGTTCAGCTCAGCCCAGCACAGCCCAGCCCAGCGCAGCCCAGCCCAGCCCAGCCCAGCCCAGCGCAGCCCAGCCCAGCCCAGCCCAGCCCAGCCCAGCTCAGCTCAGCCCAGCCCAGCCCAGCCCAGCCCAGCCCAGCCCAGCGCAGCCCAGCCCAGCTCAGCCCAGCTCAGCCCAGCTCAGCCCAGCACAGCCCAGCACAGCCCAGCTCAGCCCAGCCCAGCCCAGCCCAGCCCAGCCCAGCACAGCCCAGCACAGCCCAGCTCAGCCCAGCCCAGCCCAGCTCAGCCCAGCCCAGCTCAGCCCAGCCCAGCTCAGCCCAGCGCAGCCCAGCCCAGCCCAGCTCAGCCCAGCCCAGCTCAGCCCAGCGCAGCCCAGCCCAGCCCAGCCCAGCGCAGCCCAGCCCAGCCCAGCTCAGCCCAGCCCAGCCCAGCTCAGCCCAGCGCAGCCCAGCGCAGCCCAGCTCAGCCCAGCCCAGCTCAGCCCAGCCCAGCCCAGCTCAGCCCAGCCCAGCCCAGCTCAGCCCAGCCCAGCTCAGCCCAGCTCAGCCCAGCTCAGCCCAGCCCAGCCCAGCCCAGCCCAGCCCAGCCCAGCCCAGCTCAGCTCAGCCCAGCCCAGCCCAGCTCAGCCCAGTTCAGTCCAGTGCAGCCCAGTCCAGCCCAGCCCAGCCCAGTTCAGCCCAGCCCAGCCCAGCCCAGCCCAGCCCAGCCCAGCCCAGCTCAGCCCAGCTCAGCCCAGTTCAGCCCAGCCCAGCCCAGCTCAGCCCAGCCCAGCCCAGCCCAGCCCAGCCCAGCTCAGCCCAGCCCAGCTCTGCCCAGCCCAGCCCAGCCCAGCCCAGCTCAGCCCAGCCCAGCCCAGCTCTGCCCAGCCCAGCTCTGCCCAGCCCAGCCCAGCCCAGTTCAGCCCAGCCCAGCCCAGCTCAGCCCAGCCCAGCTCAGCTCAGCCCAGCACAGTTCAGCCCAGCCCAGCCCAGCTCAGCCCAGCCCAGCCCAGCACAGCTCAGCCCAGCCCAGCTCAGCTCAGCCCAGCCCAGCTCAGCCCAGCACAGCACAGCTCAGCCCAGCCCAGCACAGCTCTGCCCAGCCCAGCTCAGCCCAGCTCAGCTCAGCCCAGCCCAGCACAGCTCTGCCCAGCCCAGCTCAGCCCAGCTCAGCTCAGCCCAGCCCAGCACAGCTCTGCCCAGCCCAGCTCAGCTCAGCCCAGCTCAGCCCAGCCCAACCCCCCCCAGCCCAGCCCAGCTCAGCCCAGCCCAGCCCAGCCCAGCCCAGCAGTCTCCTCCTGCCCACACAGCTGAGGCCCTCTGTGCTTCCCCTCAAGTGCCAGGGACAGAGGCACTGAGTGCAGCCTCAGCACCAAGCTGTGTGGTGCAGCTGCAGGGAAGGATCCATCCAGAGGGACCTGCACAGGCTGCAGAGCTGGGCCCAGGACACCCTCAGGAGGTGCAACCAGCCCAAGGGCAAGGTCCTGCAGCTGGGGCAGGGCAATCCCAGGCCCTGAGCCAGGCTGGGCAGGGACTGGCTGCAGAGCAGCCCTGGAGGAAAGGCCTTGGGGGTGCTGGGGGAGGAGAAGCTCAGCAGCAGCCAGCAGGGAGCACTTGCAGCCCAGAGAGCCAAGCAGAGCCTGGGCTGCAGCAAGAGAAGTGTGGCCAGCAGGGCCAGGGAGGGGATTCTGCCCCTCTGCTCCACTCTGCTGAGCCCACAGCTGCAGCTCTGGGGCCAGCTCTGCAGCCTCTGTGCCAGGAAGGCTCTGGAGGGGCTGGAAGGTGTCCAGAGCAGGGCCAGGAGGAGGAGCAGAGGGCTGGAGCTGCTCTGAGCACAGCCTGAGAGAGTTGGGGTTGTGCAGGCTGCAGAGGAGAAGGCTCCCAGGAGACCTTCTGGTGGCCTCCCAGGCTCTGCAGGGGGCTCCAGCAAAGCTGGGGAGCTTCACTCTTGCCTCTGCTGTGCACCACAGCACTGAGTCAGGACCCACATGGAGCATGCAGGAGCCTTGAGCTGATCTCTGGTGGATCCTCACACTTTTAAGTGCTCTGGAAGGGGAAGCCAAACCCTCCTGAGGCTGTGAGAGCCTATCCCCAGCCTGCAACACCTGAGCTCATTTGGATGGGTTGTGTGAAGCCTTTCAACCCTGCAGCTGATTCATTGGAGAGGACAGGTTCAGCTCTTGGGTCCTGCCTGACCTCAGTTGAATTATGAGAGGCCTTGCCTGGAAGAAATATTGCTGCTGGCAAGAGCAGGAAGCAGCAGCAGTGCCTGCCAGCCCCTCTTGAGCTGTCAGCCATCAGCTTAAGTGGCACAGTGAAGGACAAGAGGCTCAAGAGCAAAGGAAATACTGAAGGGGAATTGCAAGTAACAAATCCTGAGTGGGGAGAAGAGAGAGGAGGAAACAGAGGCAGCAAGGAATGAGCCAGGAAATGAATCACAGACTTGCCAGGGCTGGAAAGGACCTCAAGGCTCAGCCAGGCCCAAGCCCCTGGGTTTAGTCTGGGCCTAAGGGCTTTAGCTCCAAAGACACCAAAACACAGCAGTGGCCCTGCCTTGGCAGCAGGGCTGGGCCTGATGGACTCCAGAGGCACAGAGCTGGCAGGGCTGGGAGGGACCCCAAGGCTCAGGCAGCCCCAGCCCCCTGCCCTGGGCAGGGACACCTCACACCACAGCAGGTTGCTCACAGCCACCTCCAGCCTGGCTGCAAACACCTCCAGCCAGGAGGCTTCCACCACCTCCCTGGGCAGCCTGGGCCAGGCTCTCACCACCCTCCTGGCCAACAACTTCTTCCTCACAGCCAATCTCCAGCTCCCCACTTCCAGTTCTGCTCCAGCCCCCCCACTCCTATCCCTCCCTCACCCCCTCCAAAGTCCCTCCCCAGCTCTCTTGCAGCCCCCTGCAGCTCCTGCAAGGCCACCAGAAGGTCTCCTGGGAGCCTTCTCCTCTGCAGCCTGCACAACCCCAACTCTCTCAGGCTGTGCTCAGAGCAGCTCCAGCCCTCTGCTCCTCCTCCTGGCCCTGCTCTGGACACCTTCCAGCCCCTCCAGAGCCTTCCTGGCACAGAGGCTGCAGAGCTGGCCCCAGAGCTGCAGCTGTGGTCTCAGCAGAGTGGAGCAGAGGGGCAGAATCCCCTCCCTGGCCCTGCTGGCCACACTTCTCCTGCTGCAGCCCAGGCTCTGCTTGGCTCTCTGGGCTGCAAGTGCTCCCTGCTGGCTCCTGCTGAGCTTCTCCTCCCCCAGCACCCCCAAGGGTCAGCCTGGATGTGTCCCTGCTGCCTGCAGGGGCTTGGACAAGCTGCCTCCTGGAGCCTCCCTGCCAGCCCAGTGCACTCTGTGCAGCAGCCTGGGGGATACTGAGGAACTTTCTCCTGCCAGCTCTTAGCTAGGGGTAGGATGGAGCCTGAGTGCTGCATGAGAGCTGTGTGGCTGTGGGGGAACCTGAACCACAGGCTCCCTTCCAAGCCAGTGCAGTGTTCTCTGACTCTGTGAACTCAGCTGCAAGCAACAGCCTAACAAGAACTAGAGAAGGGCAACAAAGCTGGGGAGGGGTCTGGGGCACAAGGCTGGGGAGGGGTCTGGGGCACAGCCCTGTGAGGAGAGGCTGAGGGAGCTGGGGTTGCTTAGCCTGCAGAAGAGGAGGCTCAGGGGAGACCTTCTTGCTCTCTGCAGCTCCCTGCAGGGAGGTTGGAGCCAGCTGGGGGTTGGTCTCTTCTGCCAGGCCCCCAGCAGCAGAACAAGAGGACACAGTCTCAAGCTGTGCCAGGGGAGGCTGAGGCTGGAGGGGAGGAGAAAGTTCTTCCCAGCAAGAGGAATTGGCCACTGGGATGAGCTGCCCAGGGAGGTGGTGGAGTCCCCAGCCCTGGAAGAGCCTGGCTGAGGCCCTTGGTGCCATGGCTGAGTTGCTCAGATGGTGCTGGGGGGGAGGTTGGCCTGGATGAGCTCTGAGGCCTTTCCCAGCCTGGTGAGCTCTGTGTTCTGTAACTGCTTTTAGCTGGAAGAAGGATTCCTCTGTCTGTGGCAATGGCAGCTCAGCCCCTGGGCAGTCCTTGGCTTGCCAGCTCTCACCAAAGCCAGCTGCAGCCTGAGCCTTCCAGCCATGAGCAGCACTGAGCAGCTCCAGCTCACAGAGCAGGCTCTTGCCCACTCCTCTGCCCAGAGCAGGCTGCCAGGGCAGGCATTGATCAGCTTTGCTCCAGGGGGCAGGGGAGAAACTCACTTGGGAATGATCACCCTTCAGAGAATCACAGAATCAATCAGGGTGGAAAAGACCTCAGAGATCCTCAAGTCCAAGCTGTCACCCAGCACCTCCTGAGCACTCAACCCTGGCTCCAAGTGCCACATCCAAGCCCCTTTTGAACACTCCAGGGATGAGGACTCCACCACCTCCCTGGGCAACCTCTTGCAGGCTTCCAGCAGCCTCCTGGGGCACAACTTGTTCCTCACATCCAAGCTCCAGCTGCTCTGCTCTCATCTCCACCCATTGCCCCTGGGGCTGTCCCTGCAGAGGGGACTGGAACTGGATGATCTTTAACCTTCTTTCCAGCTGTGCTGGGTCACACATCCTGGGGGAGGGCTGTGAGAGTCCTGCTTCCCCCAGGGGACAAAAAAACCTGATCCAGGTGACCAGAGAGGGACTTGGTTTCCCTCTCCCAGGAGGAGGGGTTCCCCCAGGTGAAAGGGGACCTACTCCACTCCCCCTTGCTCTCCAGCAAGCCTATTAACAGGAGGACACTGCTGCCATTTGCCCTCTTTCTCCTGCCTCACCTTCTGGAGAGGACCAGCAGCTGCAGCCAGGCTCCTAATTCCTCCATGTGGCCAGGGCTGGCCTCTCCCTGCTGCACCCAGGCTTCTCTGAAGGACTGAGACCCACACACAGCCAGGGAGTCATAGAAGCAATGAGGCTGGAGAAGACCTCAGAGCTCATCCAGTCCAAGCTGTCACCCAACAGCTCCTGACAGCTAAACCCTGGCTCCAAGTGCCACATCCAAGCCCCTCTGGAACCCCTCCAGGGCTGGGGACTCCACCACCTCCCAGTGGCTAACAACAGAGCTTTCCCCAGGGGCTGGGGAGGATCTGGTTGCAGGGTTTGATGTCTGCATGTTCCCAGGAGCACACAGAGCATCTGCTGAGGGGGACTGAGGTCGTTGAAGCTGCTCCTGGGACTGAGCTTAAGGAAGTTGATGGAAGCCCCAGGAGGGAAGCCCAGCTGGCTGTAAAGAGATCTCAGTATCTGCAGCAGATAAATCACAGCCTGGCTTGGATGGGAAGGAACTTAAAGAACACCAGTTCCAACCTGCCATGGGCTGCTCAAGGCTGCTCCAGCCTGGCCCTGAACACTTCCAGGGAGGGGGAACTGCTCTGCCCTGAGCTGTGTGGTGCAGCTGCAGGGAAGGATCCATCCAGAGGGACCTGCACAGGCTGCAGAGCTGGGCCCAGGACTCCCTCAGGAGGTGCAACCAGCCCAAGGGCAAGGTCCTGCAGCTGGGGCAGGGCAATCCCAGGCCCTGAGCCAGGCTGGGCAGGGACTGGCTGCAGAGCAGCCCTGAAGGAAAGGCCTTGGGGGTGCTGGGGGAGGAGAAGCTCCCCAGGAGCCAGCAGGGAGCACTTGCAGCCCAGAGAGCCAAGCAGAGCCTGGGCTGCAGCAAGAGAAGTGTGGCCAGCAGGGCCAGGGAGGGGATTCTGCCCCTCTGCTCCACTCTGCTGAGCCCACAGCTGCAGCTCTGGGGCCAGCTCTGGAGCCTCTGTGCCAGGAAGGCTCTGGAGGGGCTGGAAGGTGTCCAGAGCAGGGCCAGGAGGAGGAGCAGAGGGCTGGAGCTGCTCTGAGCACAGCCTGAGAGAGTTGGGGTTGTGCAGGCTGCAGAGGAGAAGGCTCCCAGGAGACCTTCTGGTGGCCTTGCAGGAGCTGCAGGGGGCTGCAAGAGAGCTGGGGAGGGACTTTGGAGGGGGTGAGGGAGGGCTAGGAGTGGGGGGGCTGGAGCAGAAGTAGAAGTGGGGAGCTGGAGATTGGCTGTGAGGAAGAAGTTGTTGGCCAGGAGGGTGGTGAGAGCCTGGCCCAGGCTGCCCAGGGAGGTGGTGGAAGCCTCCTGGCTGGAGGTGTTTGCAGCCAGGCTGGAGGTGGCTGTGAGCAACCTGCTGTGGTGTGAGGTGTCCCTGCCCAGGGCAGGGGGTTGGGGCTGGCTGAGCCCTGGGGTCCCTGCCAGCTCTGTGCCTCTGTGCTTCCTGCCACAGATCCTCACTGTCCTGAGGGAATTCCAGAGGAGCCTCCCGAGCCAATTCCTCTGCTGCAGCCAAACCTGGAGAGGATGAAAGGGCAAAGGCAGCCCCGAGGCTGCTGCGGAGTCCCTCCAAGCTCCACCACAGGCATCGCTGCAGGCAGCCTTCTCCCTCGCCCATTTCCCTTCAGTATCGACTGAAGGGCTGCCCGGCAAGGTCAGACTCCCCTCCCTGATGAGGCATCGCTGGGGGCTTTGTCTCATTAGGGCGCTCCGAGCTCTGCATTTACTGCAATTTGCAGCACTTACTAGGCAGAGGTCGGCGCAGGTCAGCTCCAATCTGCGCTCGGCAGAGGGAGGGGGAGGTGGAAGCCTTTCATTTGCACACATTTGAATAATGCTGCTCTGCTCTCCTTCGTCCCCGCGGAGTGATTCCCGCAGCTCAGCCCTCTCGCCATCCCCTTCACCCTCCTCCTCCCCTCCCAGCCCTGCCAGCAGCCAGCTCTCCCCGCAGGCTGCAACGGAGCCGGCAGGTTCCGGGGCTCCAGATGTTAATAGGAAGCCTTCCAGCTGCCCCCCAGCCCTTGCACTGCTCAGCCCTCTCACAATCCCCTTCACCTTCCGCCTCCTCCTCACCTCCCTCCTCCTCCTCCCCTCCCAGCCCTGCCAGCAGCCAGCTCTCCTCCCAGGCTGCAATGGAGCCGACAGATTCCAGGGCTCCAGATGCTAATAGGAAGCCCTCCAGCTGCCCCCCAGCCCTTTCCCTGCTCAGCCCTCTCACCCTCCTCCTCCTCCTCACCTCCCAGCCCCTGCCCTCTCAGCCCTCTCACCCTCCTCCTCCTCCTCCTCCTCACCTCCCAGCCCCTGCCCTCTCAGCCCTCTCACCCTCCTCCTCCTCCCCTCCCAGCCCTGCCAGCAGCCAGCTCTCCTCCCAGGCTGCAATGGAGCCGACAGATTCCAGGGTTCCAGATGTTAATAGGAAGCCCTCCAGCTGCCCCCCAGCCCTTGCACTGCTCAGCCCTCTCACCCTCCTCCTCCTCCTCCTCACTTCCCAGCCCCTGCCCTCTCAG
Source organism: Dryobates pubescens (assembly GCF_014839835.1). Classification (NCBI taxonomy): domain Eukaryota; kingdom Metazoa; phylum Chordata; class Aves; order Piciformes; family Picidae; genus Dryobates; species Dryobates pubescens. The sequence goes on from NC_071635.1 coordinate 17,171,910, forward strand.
CCCTCTCACCCTCCTCCTCCTCACTTCCCAGCCCCTGCCCTCTCAGCCCTCTCACCCTCCTCCTCCTCACTTCCCAGCCCCTGCCCTCTCAGCCCTCTCACCCTCCTCCTCACTTCCCAGCCCCTGCCCTCTCAGCCCTCTCACCCTCCTCCTCCTCATTTCCCAGCCCCTGCCCTCTCATCCCTCTCACCCTCCTCCTCCTCACTTCCCAGCCCCTGCCCTCTCAGCCCTCTCACCCTCCTCCTCCTCACTTCCCAACCCCTGCTCTCTCAGCCCTCTCACCCTCCTCCTCCTCACCTCCCAGCCCCTGCCCTCTCAGCCCTCTCACCCTCCTCCTCCTCCTCCTCACCTCCCAGCCCCTGCCCTCTCAGCCCTCTCACCCTCCTCCTCCTCCTCACCTCCCAGCCCCTGCCCTCTCAGCCCTCTCACCCTCCTCCTCCTCACTTCCCAACCCCTGCCCTCTCAGCCCTCTCACCCTCCTCCTCCTCACTTCCCAACCCCTGCTCTCTCAGCCCTCTCACCCTCCTCCTCCTCACCTCCCAGCCCCTGCCCTCTCAGCCCTCTCACCCTCCTCCTCCTCACCTCCCAGCCCCTGCCCTCTCAGCCCTCTCACCCTCCTCCTCCTCACCTCCCAGCCCCTGCCCTCTCAGCCCTCTCACCCTCCTCCTCCTCCTCACCTCCCAGCCCCTGCCCTCTCAGCCCTCTCACCCTCCTCCTCCTCACTTCCCAGCCCCTGCCCTCTCAGCCCTCTCACCCTCCTCCTCACCTCCCAACCCCTGCTCTCTCAGCCCTCTCACCCTCCTCCTCCTCACCTCCCAGCCCCTGCCCTCTCAGCCCTCTCACCCTCCTCCTCCTCCTCACCTCCCAGCCCCTGCCCTCTCAGCCCTCTCACCCTCCTCCTCCTCACTTCCCAACCCCTGCCCTCTCAGCCCTCTCACCCTCCTCCTCCTCACTTCCCAACCCCTGCTCTCTCAGCCCTCTCACCCTCCTCCTCCTCACCTCCCAGCCCCTGCCCTCTCAGCCCTCTCACCCTCCTCCTCCTCACCTCCCAGCCCCTGCCCTCTCAGCCCTCTCACCCTCCTCCTCCTCACCTCCCAGCCCCTGCCCTCTCAGCCCTCTCACCCTCCTCCTCCTCCTCACCTCCCAGCCCCTGCCCTCTCAGCCCTCTCACCCTCCTCCTCCTCACTTCCCAGCCCCTGCCCTCTCAGCCCTCTCACCCTCCTCCTCACCTCCCAACCCCTGCTCTCTCAGCCCTCTCACCCTCCTCCTCCTCACTTCCCAGCCCCTGCCCTCTCAGCCCTCTCACCCTCCTCCTCCTCCTCACCTCCCAGCCCCTGCCCTCTCAGCCCTCTCACCCTCCTCCTCCTCACTTCCCAGCCCCTGCCCTCTCAGCCCTCTCACCCTCCTCCTCCTCCTCACCTCCCAGCCCCTGCCCTGCTCAGCCCTCTCACCCTCCTCCTCCTCACCTCCCAACCCCTGCCAGCAGAATGTGGGGCTCCAGGTGTCAATAGGAAGCCCTCCAGCTGCCCCCCAGCCCCTGCCCTGCTCAGCCCTCTCACCCTCCTCCTCCTCACCTCCCAAGCCCTGCCAGCAGCCAGCTCCAGGTGCCAACACGAAGCCATTCTGCTGCCCCCCAACCCCTCCCCTGCTCCCCCCTCTCCCAACAGGGCCTCGGGGCTGCCCCTGGGGAGCTCTTAAGCTCCTCATAAAGGGATCAAGATTGCTGGGGGGGGGGGGGGGGGGGGGGGGGGCAGGAAACAGCTGGAGCCAATCCACCCCCCCCTCCCTCCCCCTCCCTGCCCAGCAGGATGCCAACATCTGCCAGGGCTGGGGGGGGGGGGGGGGGTTGGGATTATTCCTGGGCCAGGGGAGCCACCAGAGCTGGGGTTAGCTTTGGGGGTTGGGGTTTAGCTTTCATGCATAGAAGCCATCGGTGGCAATGAAGCAAAATTTATGCTCCCCCCCTCCCCCCTCCTCCCCCCCCTCCCCTCCCCCCCCCCCCCCCCCCCGCATGGAATTCAGTGGAAAAAAGGCAACCCCCCCAAAAAAAAATAACATTTCAGCTGCATTAAAATGTCATCCATCAGCATTGTCCCAGGGCCCTCCCAGCTCATCCAGAGGAATTAAAAAGGATTCATTTGAACAGCAGCTGCTGAGGGCTTGCAGGGACATCGATGCCTTTTATGTTCTCACCCCCCCCCCCAGCCCCCTCCCCCCCTCCTTGCCTCTTCTTTTTTTTCCCCTTGTAAGCAATATCAAGGAGGAGGAGGAGGAGGAGGAGGGCTGGAAGGAAAAGGTTAGGTGGTGCAGTGGAGCTGAGGATTAAATGTGCTGCTAGGCAGTAATGATATCCCAATTACTGGGGCTGCTGCTTCTTATTTATTCATAACCCCCTGAAAGGCTTAATCAAAAAAATCCTTGAATCAAAGGGAGCAGCCCAAGGAGGAAAGTTATTGCACACTGCTAATGGCATTCCTCAACGAAAAAGGGGGAGAGAGGGAGAGGGAGGGGGAAGGACACACAGCGAGGGAGCCAGATGGATGTGGAGCTGTGGCTCTCCCACAGGCTGCTCAAGCACTGGCTTCAGAGAGCCACAGAGCTGGCAGGGCTGGAAGGGACCCCAAGGCTCAGCCAGCCCCAGCCCCCTGCCCTGGGCAGGGACACCTCACACCACAGCAGGTTGCTCACAGCCACCTCCAGCCTGGCTGCAAACACCTCCAGCCAGGAGGCTTCCACCACCTCCCTGGGCAGCCTGGGCCAGGCTCTCACCACCCTCCTGGCCAACAACTTCTTCCTCACAGCCAAGCTCCAGCTCCCCACTTCTACTTCTGCTCCAGCCCCCCCACTCCTAGCCCTCCCTCACCCCCTCCAAAGTCCCTCCCCAGCTCTCTTGCAGCCCCCTGCAGCTCCTGGGAGGCCACCAGAAGGTCTCCTGGGAGCCTTCTCCTCTGCAGCCTGCACAACCCCAACTCTCTCAGGCTGTGCTCAGAGCAGCTCCAGCCCTCTGCTCCTCCTCCTGGCCCTGCTCTGGACACCTTCCAGCCCCTCCAGAGCCTTCCTGGCACAGAGGCTGCAGAGCTGGCCCCAGAGCTGCAGCTGTGGGCTCAGCAGAGTGGAGCAGAGGGGCAGAATCCCCTCCCTGGCCCTGCTGGCCACACTTCTCTTGCTGCAGCCCAGGCTCTGCTTGGCTCTCTGGGCTTCACCTCCTTCCTCCACCTCCCTGGGCAGCCTGGGCCAGGCTCTCACCACCCTCCTGGCCAACAACTTCTTCCTCACAGCCAACCTCCAGCTCCCCACTTCTAGTTCTTCAGCTGCCCCCAGTCCCTGAGGGACTCCACTTGGCCATGGACCACTGACAGCCACCCTTTGGGTGCAGCCCTTCAGGCCAGTTCTGTATCCACTGAATTCCCTGAGCTCAGTGGGGATTTGTGGCAGGAATTCCCTGAGGTGTGAGGCTCACAGGTCCCAGGGAAGCTGTGCTGCCTGTCTTGACTTGGGAATCATAGAACCAGAGCATGGAGGGGTTGGAAGGGACCTCCAGAGCTCACCCAGTCCAGCCCCTGCCAGGGCAGGGCACCCAGGGCAGGGCACCCAGAGCAGGGCACCCAGGGCAGGGCACCCAGAGCACACCCAGGGGGGTTGGAAGCTCTCCAGAGCAGGAGACTCCACAACCTCTCTGGCAGCCTGCTCCAGGCTCCAGCAGCCTCACCCCAAAGCAGTTTCTCCTCCTGCTGAGGTGGAACCTCCTGGCTCCCAGTCTGTGCCCACTGCCCCTTGGCCTGTCCCAGGGCACCACTGAGCAGAGCCTGGCCCCTGCTGCTTGCCCCCCAGCCCTCAGCTCTTGAGAGGCATTGCTCAGCTCCCTCTCAGCCTTCTCCTCTCCAGGCTAACCACCCCCAGGGCTCTCAGCCTCTCTGCACAGGGGAGATGCTCAGGTCCCCAACTCCTCCTCCTGGCTCTCCCTTGGGCTCTCCCCAGCAGGTCTCTGTCTCTCTGCACCTGGGGAGCCCAGAGCTGGGCACAGGATTGCAGCTGTGGGCTCAGCAGGGCAGAGCAGAGCAGAGGGGGAGCAGAACCTCCCCAGCCCTGCTGGCCACACTCTCCCTGCTGCCCCCCAGGCCCCCATTGGCTCTCTTGGCCCCCAGGGCCCTTTGCTGTCCCCTGCAGACCTTGCTGCCCAGCAGCACCCCAAGGTCTTTCTCCCTGGAGCTGCTCTGCAGCAGGGCAGCCTCTAACCTGTCCTGGGGCTGCTGTGCCTCCCCCCCAGGGGCAGGACCCTGCACTGCTCCTGATTGCCCTTCCCCCAGCCCTCAGCCTGTGCAGCCCTGCTTGGATGGCAGCACAGCCTGAGGGGGCTCAGCCACCCTCCCCCCCAGCTTGCTGCCATCAGGAACTTGCTGAGGGAGCACTCAGTGCCCTCAGCCAGGAGGGGATGAAGAGGTGGAACCAGGCTGGGCCCTGAGTTCATCATCTCTCTGTCCCTGCAGCTACAGGCAGAGGGGGAGGCTCTTGCTGGCTCTCTCCATGAGGGGAGAGGTGCTGGGCAGCAGGGCTGCTGTGCAGAGGCAATCTGCCTGCAGAGGCAAAGGGAGGGCTTGGGAATGGTGCTGCTGAGGATGCAGCTTGGGACAGGAAACCCTCTGGGAGAGGCTGAGGGAGCTGGGGTTGCTCAGCCTGCAGAAGAGGAGGCTCAGGGGAGACCTTCTTGCTCTCTGCAGCTCCCTGCAGGGAGGTTGGAGCCAGCTGGGGGTTGGTCTCTTCTGCCAGGCCCCCAGCAGCAGAACAAGAGGACACAGTCTCAAGCTGTGCCAGGGGAGGCTGAGGCTGGAGGGGAGGAGAAAGTTCTTCCCAGCAAGAGGAATTGGCCACTGGGATGAGCTGCCCAGGGAGGTGGTGGAGTCCCCAGCCCTGGGGGTGTTCAGGGAAGGCTTGGATGTGGCACTTGGAGCCAGGGCTTGGCTGTCAGGAGGGGTTGGGGATGAGGTCCCAGGTTGGCCTGGATGAGCTCTGAGGTCTCTTCCAGCCTGGCTGACTCTGTGCTTCCTCCCAGGGTTTTGTTTCCACACAAGGCCACAAGAAGGAGGCTCAAGAACTCCTCTTCCTCTTCCTCCCAGGGCTTGGTGTCCATGCATGGCTACAAGAAGGACTCTCAAAACCTCCCCCTCTGCCTCCCCCTCTCCCTCTCCTGACTGCTCAGAGCTCACCCAGTCCAACCTCCCCCCCAGCACCATCTGAGCAACTCAGCCATGGCACCAAGGGCCTCATCCAGGCTCTTCCTGAGCACGTCCAGGGATGGGGACTCCACACATGGCCACAGGAAGGAAGGTTAAGAACCCTCCTCCTCTTCCTTCTCCTTCTCCTCCTCCTCCTCCTCCTCCTCCTCCTCTTCCTCCTCCTCCTCTTCCTCCTCCTCCTCTTCCTCCTCCTCCTCTTCCTCCTCCTCCTCTTCCTCCTCCTCCTCCTCCTCTTCCTCCTCCTCCTCTTCCTCCTTCTCCTTCTCCTCTTCCTCCTCCTCCTCTTCCTCCTTCTCCTTCTCCTCTTCCTCCTCCTCCTCTTCCTCCTCCTCCTCTTCCTCCTTCTCCTTCTCCTCTTCCTCCTTCTCCTCCTCCTCTTCCTCCTCCTCCTCTTCCTCCTCCTCCTCTTCCTCCTTCTCATTCTTCTCCTCTTCCTCCTTCTCTTCCTCCTCCTCCTCCTCCTCTTCCTCCTCCTACTCTTCCTCCTTCTCTTTCTTCTCCTCTTCCTCCTCCTCTTCCTCCTCCTCTTCCTCCTCCTCTTCCTCCTCCTCTTCCTCCTCCTCTTCCTCCTCCTCCTCTTCCTCCTCCTCCTCTTCCTCCTCCTCTTCCTCCTCCTCCTCTTCCTCCTCCTCTTCCTCCTTCTCATCTTCCTTCTCCTCTTCCTCTTCCTCCTCCTCTTCCTCTTCCTCCTCCTCCTCCTCTTCCTCCTCCTCCTCTTCCCCTTCCTCCCATGCTTGGCTGTGTCCTCACATGGCCACAGGCAGGAGCCTCCAGAACTCTTCCTCTTCCTCCCAGTGCTCCTCAGTGCCCCCTGCTGGCCGCAGGCCGCTTCCAGCATCCTCTCTCTCAGCTGCAGTGTGACCCAGGACCATTTCTCTTCTCCAGGAAGCCCTGGGGGGGTCGGGGGAGGGCTGTGCACAAACCTCCTCTCTGGCTGCAGCAGTGCTGGGCCCTGATGCTCCCTGTCAAACCCTGATGAATGGGGAGGGATCACCCAGCCCCACATCAATCCCAGCCTTCTGCTGTGGTTATGAACTGCCCAGAGTCCATCCTCCTGCTTTATGGGGGCAGCAGCACCCCCTCTGCTGATTTATCCCCTGCTGGAGCTGCTTGCCCCCATTCATTAGCCCCCACAGCTAATTAATCTGTGCCTCAGAAGTGGTTGTCAGAAGACAAAGTTAATCACAGCAGGGTTGGGGAGGGGGGCTGGGGGTGGGGGGAGGGAAAAGGATCATCCAGTGCAGATCAGCTCTCATGTTTTTAGCTTCACTCAAGAGCAGTTGAGATGCCCCTGGGGGGTGGGGTGGGGGTAGGTTTGCTGCCTAAATGCTGTTGTGTTGCCCCAGCCAAGCAATCAAAACTTCTCTCTGCTCTTGACAAGGCTCTTGGACACCAAACCCTCCCTGGCACTCAGAGGGGAGGCCCCCAGGGAGCAGGACTGGGCCCAGACCTCAGAGCTCATCCAGGCCAACCTGGGACCTCATCCCCAGCCCCTCCTGACAGCCAAACCCTGGCTCCAAGTGCCACATCCAAGCCTTGCCTGAACACCTCCAGGGCTGGGGACTCCACCACCTCCCTGGGCAGCTCATCCCAGTGGCCAATTCCTCTTGCTGGGAAGAACTTTCTCCTCCCCTCCAGCCTCAACCTCCCCTGGCACAGCTTGAGACTGTGTCCTCTTGTTCTGCTGCTGGGGGCCTGGCAGAAGAGACCAACCCCCAGCTGGCTCCAACCTCCCTGCAGGGAGTTGCAGAGAGCAAGAAGGTCTCCCCTGAGCCTCCTCTTCTGCAGGCTAAGCAACCCCAGCTCCCTCAGCCTCTCCTCACAGGAAGAGGAGGAGTTCTTGAGACTCCTTCTTGTGGCCATGTGTGGAGTCCCCAGCCCTGGAGGTGCTCAGGCAGAGCCTGGCTGAGGCCCTTGGAGCCATGGCTGAGTTGCTCAGATGGTGCTGGGGGAGAGGTTGGAGTGGATGAGCTCTGGGGCCTTTTCCAACTTGGTCTGGTCTATTCCATCCCATCCCATCCCATCCCATCCCATCCCATCCCATCCCATCCCATCCCATTCTATTCCATTCCATTCCATTCCATTCCATTCCATTCCATTCCATTCCATTCCATTCCATTCCATCCCATCCCATCCCATCCCATTCTATTCTATTCTATTCCATTCCATTCCATTCCATCCTATTCCATTCCATTCCATCCCATCCCATCCCATCCCATCCCATCCCATTCTATTCTATTCTATTCCATTCCATTCCATTCCATCCTATTCCATCCCATTCCATTCCATTCCATTCCATTCCATTCCATTCCATTCCATTCCATTCCTTCTCCTCCCCAGTCATCTTCTCTGAGCCCTAGGAGGAGTCTGCCATGCCTTGGGCTCAAAGTCTTCCCCCAGCAGCTTCAGCTGGCTTCTGAACCCTTGGGCAAGCTCCTCCAGCAGGGCTCTGTAGCCATGCCACAGAGTCACAGTCAGGGAACAGCAGAAGATGGAAGGGAGCTGCAGAGCTCATCCAGCCCAAGCCCTGCCAGAGCAGGGCACCCAGGGCAGGGCACCCAGAACACAGCCAGGGGGGGTTGGAACATCTCCAGAGCAGGAGGCTCCACAACCCCCCTGGGCAGCCTGCTCCAGGCCTCTGGCACCCTCCCAGGGAAAGAATTCTCCTCCTGTGCCCATGGCACTGCCTCTGGCTCAGCTTCCACCACTGCCCCTGGGGCTGGCACTGGGCAGCCCCCAGCAGAGCCTGGCTCCAGCCCCTGGGCACTGCCCCTGCACAGCTTCCTCCCCAGCACTGAGCTCCCCCTCAGGCTCCTCCTCTGCAAGCTGCAGAGCCCTCAGCTCCCTCAGGCTCTGCTGGGGAGGAAGATGTTCCCCTGGCTGCAGCAGCTCTGTGCCTCTGGGCTGGGCTCTCTGCAGCAGCTCCCTGAGATGAGGAAGAAATTGTTGAGAGTGAGGCTGGGGAGACTCTGGCACAGGCTGCCCAGGGAGGCTGTGGCTGCCTCCTGCCTGGAGGGGTTCAGGGTCAGGCTGGATGAGGCCCTGAGCAGCCTGAGGCTGGTGTGTAGTGTCCCTGCCCATGGCAGGGGCTAGGGCTGAATGAGCTCTGAGCTCCCTTCCCTCCCAACCCACTCCATGGTTCTCTGCTCCTCTCCCAGGCTGGAGTGGTGATGCTCTGCTGCAGGACAGGACCTGCATGGCCCTTGGGGAAGACCCTTGGGGCCACCAGGGCCAACCTGGAGTTGCTGTGAGCTCTGCACAGCCAGCCCCAGGCTGCTCCACACTGACCCTGCAGCAGCAGCAGAGTGTGAGGAGTGCAGGAGGATGCTGTGAGCTCTGCACTGCTCCACACTGACCCTGCAGCAGCAGCAGTGTGAGGAGTGCAGGAGGATGCTGTGAGCTCTGCACAGCCAGCCCCAGGCTGCTCCACACTGACCCTGCAGCAGCAGCAGAGTGTGAGGAGTGCAGGAGGATGCTGTGAGCTCTGCACAGCCAGCCCCAGGCTGCTCCATACTGATCCTGCAGCAGCAGCAGAGTGTGAGGAGTGCAGGAGGATGCTGTGAGCTCTGCACAGCCAGCCCCAGGCTGCTCCACACTGATCCTGCAGCAGGAGCAGTGTGAGGAGTGCAGGAGGATGCTGTGAGCTCTGCACAGCCAGCCCCAGGCTGCTCCACACTGACCCTGCAGCAGCAGCAGTGTGAGGAGTGCAGGAGGATGCTGTGAGCTCTGCACAGCCAGCCCCAGGCTGCTCCACACTGACCCTGCAGCAGCAGCAGAGTGTGAGGAGTGCAGGAGGATGCTGTGAGCTCTGCACTGCTCCACACTGACCCTGCAGCAGCAGCAGTGTGAGGAGTGCAGGAGGATGCTGTGAGCTCTGCACAGCCAGCCCCAGGCTGCTCCACACTGACCCTGCAGCAGCAGCAGAGTGTGAGGAGTGCAGGAGGATGCTGTGAGCTCTGCACTGCTCCACACTGACCCTGCAGCAGCAGCAGTGTGAGGAGTGCAGGAGGATGCTGTGAGCTCTGCACAGCCAGCCCCAGGCTGCTCCACACTGATCCTGCAGCAGCAGCAGCAGTGTGAGGAGTGCAGGAGGATGCTGTGAGCTCTGCACTGCTCCACACTGACCCTGCAGCAGCAGCAGAGTGTGAGGAGTGCAGGAGGATGCTGTGAGCTCTGCACAGCCAGCCCCAGGCTGCTCCATACTGATCCTGCAGCAGCAGCAGAGTGTGAGGAGTGCAGGAGGATGCTGTGAGCTCTGCACAGCCAGCCCCAGGCTGCTCCACACTGATCCTGCAGCAGGAGCAGTGTGAGGAGTGCAGGAGGATGCTGTGAGCTCTGCACAGCCAGCCCCAGGCTGCTCCACACTGACCCTGCAGCAGCAGCAGAGTGTGAGGAGTGCAGGAGGATGCTGTGAGCTCTGCACAGCCAGCTCCAGGCTGCTCCACACTGACCCTGCAGCAGCAGCAGAGTGTGAGGAGTGCAGGAGGATGCTGTGAGCTCTGCACTGCTCCACACTGACCCTGCAGCAGCAGAGTGTGAGGAGTGCAGGAGGATGCTGTGAGCTCTGCACAGCCAGCCCCAGGCTGCTCCACACTGACCCTGCAGCAGCAGCAGAGTGTGAGGAGTGCAGGAGGATGCTGTGAGCTCTGCACAGCCAGCCCCAGGCTGCTCCACACTGACCCTGCAGCAGCAGCAGAGTGTGAGGAGTGCAGGAGGATGCTGTGAGCTCTGCACAGCCAGCCCCAGGCTGCTCCACACTGACCCTGCAGCAGCAGCAGAGTGTGAGGAGTGCAGGAGGATGCTGTGAGCTCTGCACAGCCAGCCCCAGGCTGCTCCACACTGACCCTGCAGCAGCAGCAGAGTGTGAGGAGTGCAGGAGGATGCTGTGAGCTCTGCACAGCCAGCCCCAGGCTGCTCCACACTGACCCTGCAGCAGCAGCAGAGTGTGAGGAGTGCAGGAGGATGCTGTGAGCTCTGCACAGCCAGCCACAGGCTGCTCCACACTGACCCTGCAGCAGCAGCAGAGTGTGAGGAGTGCAGGAGGATGCTGTGAGCTCTGCACAGCCAGCCCCAGGCTGCTCCACACTGACCCTGCAGCAGCAGCAGCAGTGTGAGGAGTGCAGGAGGATGCTGTGAGCTCTGCACAGCCAGCCCCAGGCTGCTCCACACTGACCCTGCAGCAGCTGCAGAGTGTGAGGAGTGCAGGAGGATGCTGTGAGCTCTGCACAGCCAGCCCCAGGCTGCTCCACACTGACCCTGCAGCAGGCTGGAGCCCAGCAAGCAGCTGGAATATTCAGCAGGCTGCTCTGTGCCTCCCAGAGGAGGCTGCTGCTAATCTCATCCATTACAGCCACGCTCCTGGATGGGTTATTAATGGCAGCAGAACAGAGTGGAGCTGACAGCCCATGATAATAACAATAAAAGGTTATTTACACGCTGCCTGCCCACAGCAGCACCACCTCACACCCCAGCAGAGCAGGGTGGGAGCCTGCCCACAGCCTCAGCACTGCAGCTGGAGATGCAGCTCTGAGCTGGGAGGCACTGGCACACACTGCTCTTGCAGGCAGAGTCACGGCTGGGATGGACAGATGGACAGAAGGGTGACCAAGGGCATCCTGTGCAAGCCCCTGCAGGCAGCAGGCACAGCTCCAGCTGCAGCAGGCTGCCCAGGGCCACAGCCAGGCTGAGCTTGAAGGGCTGCAGGGATGGAGCCTGCAGCACCTCCCTGGGCAGCCTGTGCCAGAGTCTCTCCAGCCTCCCTGTGCAGAACTTCCTCCTCAGCTCCAACCTACCTCTGCCCTGCTCCAGCTCCAGCCCCTTGCTGCTCCTCCTGTCCCCACAGCCCCTTCTGAGCAGCCCCTGCCCAGCCTGCCTGCAGCTGCCCTGCAGACACTGAACTGCAGCTCTGAGGTCTCCCTGGAGCCTTCTCTTCTCCAGCCCCAACTCCCCCAGCCTATCCCCATGGCAGAGCTTCTGGAGCCCTCTGATCACCTCCATGGCCTTGTCTGGACCATCTCCAGCAGCTCCATGCTCAGTGTCCCTCTGCTGTCCCTCACTGACCTAGGTTCTGGGGGGGTCTTTGAATAGACACTGAGCTTCCTGGGACTCTTCTCTGGATCCCAGGAGCCAGCAATGTGCTGTGGGGGCCAAGGAGGCCAAGGGCAGCCTGGGCTGCAGCAGGAGGGCTGTGGGGAGGAGGTCAGAGAGGTTCTGCTGCCCCTCTGCTCTGCCCTGCTGAGGCCACAGCTGCAATCTTGGCTCCAGCTCTGGGCCCCTCAGCTCCAGCAGGAGCTCAGGGAGCTGCTGCAGAGAGCCCAGCCCAGAGGCACAGAGCTGCTGCAGCCAGGGGAACATCTTCCTCCCCAGCAGAGCCTGAGGGAGCTGAGGGCTCTGCAGCTTGCAGAGGAGGAGCCTGAGGGGGAGCTCAGTGCTGGGGAGGAAGCTGTGCAGGGGCAGTGCCCAGGGGCTGGAGCCAGGCTCTGCTGGGGGCTGCCCAGTGCCAGCCCCAGGGGCAGTGGTGGAAGCTGAGCCAGAGGCAGTGCCATGGGCACAGGAGGAGAATTCTTTCCCTGGGAGGGTGCCAGAGGCCTGGAGCAGGCTGCCCAGGGAGGTGGTGGAAGCCTCCTGGCTGGAGGTGTTTGCAGCCAGGCTGGAGGTGGCTGTGAGCAGCCTGCTGTGGTGTGAGGTGTCCCTGCCCAGGGCAGGGGGCTGGGGCTGGCTGAGCCTGGAGCTCCCTTCCAGCCCTGGCAGCTCTGTGATTCTTTGATGGCCAACCCCCTGCCAGGGCAGGGCACCCAGGGCAGGGCAGAAGTCATCCAGCTGGGTCTGGAAGCTCTCCAGAGCAGGAGACTCCACAACCTCTCTGGCAGCCTGCTCCAGGCTCCAGCAGCCTCACCCCAAAGCAGTTTCTCCTCCTGCTGAGGTGGAACCTCCTGGCTCCCAGTCTGTGCCCACTGCCCCTTGGCCTGTCCCAGGGCACCACTGAGCAGAGCCTGGCCCCTGCTGCTTGCCCCCCAGCCCTCAGCTCTTTAAACATTAAACACTAAGTGAGAATGTTCTGTTTCCCCTTCTGATTTCATTCATCCACTGAAGCCACAGCTGAGCAGTTCTGACACCAGGAGACACAGAAGCAAAGGCAGCAGGGTTTGAGCAGGGTGAGGGCACAGGCAGAGGGGCAGCAGGGCTTGAGCAGGGTGAGGGCACAGGCAGAGGGGCAGCAGGGTTTGAGCAGGGTGAGGGCACAGGCAGAGGGGCAGCAGGGTTTGAGCAGGGTGAGGGCACAGGCAGAGGGGCAGCAGGGCTTGAGCAGGGTGAGGGCACAGGCAGAGGGGCAGCAGGGCTTGAGCAGGGTGAGGGCACAGGCAGAGGGGCAGCAGGGTTTGAGCAGGGTGAGGGCACAGGCAGAGGGGCAGCAGGGCTTGAGCAGGGTGAGGGCACAGGCAGAGGGGCAGCAGGGTTTGAGCAGGGTGAGGGCACAGGCAGAGGGGCAGCAGGGTTTGAGCAGGGTGAGGGCACAGGCAGAGGGGCAGCAGGGCTTGAGCAGGGTGAGGGCACAGGCAGAGGGGCAGTAGGGTTTGGGCAGGGTGAGGGCACAGGCAGAGGGGCAGCAGGGTTTGAGCAGGGTGAGGGCACAGGCAGAGGGGCAGCAGGGCTTGAGCAGGGTGAGGGCACAGGCAGAGGGGCAGCAGGGCTTGAGCAGGGTGAGGGCACAGGCAGAGGGGCAGCAGGGCTTGAGCAGGGTGAGGGCACAGGCAGAGGGGCAGCAGGGCTTGAGCAGGGTGAGGGCACAGGCAGAGGGGCAGCAGGGTTTGAGCAGGGTGAGGGCACAGTCAGAGGGGCAGCAGGGCTTGAGCAGGGTGAGGGCACAGGCAGAGGGGCAGCAGGGCTTGAGCAGGGTGAGGGCACAGGCAGAGGGGCAGCAGGGCTTGAGCAGGGTGAGGGCACAGGCAGAGGGGCAGCAGGGCTTGAGCAGGGTGAGGGCAGAGGGGCAGCAGGGTTTGAGCAGGGTGAGGGCACAGGCAGAGGGGCAGCAGGGCTTGAGCAGGGTGAGGGCCAAGGGTCCCTTCCAGCCCTGCCCACTCTGCGGACCAGCAGCTGAGGCCTGTGAGAGGCTCCCGGAGCCCAAGGGAAGGGGCTGGGCAGCCGCGGGCAGGCTGCTGCCATCCCCTTGCAGCGAGCCCCGCGCCGGCTGCAGCGCAGTCTGGGCCCCCGCAGCCGCTGGCTGCCGCTGGCTCCGAGCCATCGCCGGCGGGAAGCGAATTGACCGAACCCCGAAACACACAGATCAGCGAAGGGAAAGGCAGCGGGGGGGAGGGCTGGCTCGGGCCTCCTGGGGAGGGGGAAGAGCACAAACCGCCCAGGCGAGGCTTTAGTTCAGACGATCCCATTGCCAAGGGCAATTTCTCGTCTATTGACCGGCGGCCGCCGGCTTCGCGGCGCGGAGGGGATTGGCGGCGGCGGCAAATGAGAAGCTGTTGTGACAGCGCAGTGCCAGCGAGGGATGAGATCGGTGCCTGCCGCTCTGCTCGGGTTAAATGAAGTCGCATTGTTGCCGGCAGATTGCCTTTCATTTCCTTTCCCTCTCCCCCTGCCCGTCCCCCACCCCCCTCCTCCCCTCCCCTCCCTGTACAATCCCTGTGATTAGGCGGAGGAAGGATGCGCTGCCGACACCCAGCTATTGACAGCCCCCCTGCCTGTCCCCCCCTCGAGTGGCACTCCTCATTACTTAAACACTTGGCTGTTTGGACAGGGAAGATCCCTGCCTGCCACTCCAGCGGAGCCTGAGAGTCCCCCCCCCGGGCACCTACCGCTGAATTAAAGCAGCCGGAGGCAGCGCTGCTGGACCTGGGAGCAGGGAAGTGGCCACGGGAATGGGGCTGGGGAAGGGGAGTTGGGGGGTGGGCAATAAAAGATGGGGAATAAAAATCATTACAAAAAGCCCCCCAAATTATATATAGATATAGATAATATATACATATATATATATAATATCGATATATAAATACATGTGATATATATTTTATACATATATATTTTATATATATATATAAAACCCACTAAAAATGATTGAAAAGAAGCCCTGGGTTAAAAATCTAAGCCACCAAAAATGGCTTAAAATGGCCTGGGTTAAGATCTAAACCACCAGAAATGGTAAAAAGCAAACCTGGGTTAAAATCTAAGCCACCAAAAAATGGCTTAAAAAGGCCTGGGTTAAGATCTAAACCACTGAAATGGTAAAAAGCAAACCTGGGTTAAAATCTAAGCCACCAAAAAATGGCTTTAAAAGGCCTGGATTAAGATCTAAACCACTGAAATGGTAAAAACCAAACCTGGATTAAAATCTAAACCACTGGAAATGGTTTGAAAAGCCCTGGGTTAAAATCTAAGCCACCAAAAATGGTAAAAAGCAAACCTGGGTTAAAATCTAAGCCACCAATAAATGGCTTTAAAAGCCTTGGGTTAAAATCTGAACCACTGAAAATGGTTTAAAAAGCCCTGGGCTGAATCTAAACCATCCAAAAAATGGTTTCAAAAAGCCCTGGGTTAAGATCTAAACCCCCAAAAATGATAAAAACCAAACCTGGGCTAAGATCTAAGCCACCAAAAATGGCTTTAAAAGCCCTGGGTTAAGATCTAAACCACTGAAATGGTAAAAAGCAAACCTGGGTTAAAATCTAAACCACTGAAAATGGTTTGAAAAGCCCTGGGTTAAAATCTAAGCCACCAAAAATGGCTTAAAAAGCCCTGGATTAAAATCTAAACCACTGAAAATGGCTTAAAAAGGCCTGGGTTAAGACCTAAACCACAAAAAAATGGTAAAAAGCAAACCTGGGTTAAAATCTAAACCACTGGAAATGGTTTGAAAAGCCCTGGGTTAAAATCTAAGCCACCAAACATGGCTTAAAAAGACCTGGGTTAAAATCTGAACCACTGAAAATGGTTTGAAAAGCCCTGGGTTAAGATCTAAACCATCAAAAAATGGCTTTAAAAGGCCTGGGTTAAGATCTAAACCACTGAAATGGTAAAAAGCAAACCTGGGTTAAAATCTAAGCCACCAAAAATGGCTTAAAAAGGCCTGGGTTAAAATCTGAACCACCAAAAATGGTAAAAAGCAAAGCTGGGTCAAGATCTAAGCCACCAAAAATAGCTTAAAAAGGCCTGGGTTAAGATCTAAACCACTGAAATGGTAAAAACCAAACCTGGATTAAAATCTAAACCACTGGAAATGGTTTGAAAAGCCCTGGGTTAAAATCTAAGCCACCAAAAATGGTAAAAAGCAAACCTGGGTTAAGATCTAAGCCACCAAAAAATGGCTGAAAAAGGCCTGGGTTAAAATCTGAACCACTGAAAATGGTTTAAAAAGCCCTGGGCTGAATCTAAACCATCCAAAAAATGGTTTCAAAAAGCCCTGGGTTAAGATCTAAACCCCCAAAAATGATAAAAACCAAACCTGGGCTAAGATCTAAGCCACCAAAAATGGCTTTAAAAGCCCTGGGTTAAGATCTAAACCACTGAAATGGTAAAAAGCAAACCTGGGTTAAAATCTGAACCACTGAAAATGGTTTGAAAAGCCCTGGGTTAAAATCTAAGCCACCAAAAATGGCTTAAAAAGGCCTGGGTTAAAATCTGAACCACTGAAAATGGTTTGAAAAGCCCTGGGTTAAAATCTAAGCCACCAAACATGGCTTAAAAAGCCCTGGGTTAAAAATCTGAACCACTGAAAATGGTTTGAAAAGCCCTGGGCTGAATCTAAACCATCCAAAAAATGGTTTCCAAAAGCCCTGGGTTAAGATCTAAGCCACCAAAAATGGCTTAAAAAGCCCTGGGTTAAAATCTAAACCACCAAAAATGGTAAAAAACAAACCTGGGTTAAAATCTAAGCCACCAAAAAATGGCTTTAAAAGCTGTGGGTCGAAATCTGAACCACCCAAAACGGTTTAAAAGGCTCTGGGCTAAAGTCTCAACCACCCAAAAAATGGTTTTAAAAGCCCTGGGTTAAAATCTAAGCCACCAAAAAACGGTTTTGAAAGCCCTGGGTTGAAGCCTAAACCATCAAAAAGGCTAAAAACCAAACCTGGGTTGAAATCTAAACTACCAAAAGTGATTAAAAAAGCCCTGGGTTAAGATCTAAGCCACCAAAAAATGGTTTTAAAAAGCCCTGGGTTAAAAACTGGACCACCAGGAGTGATTAATCACAACCAGGTTTCCTGGGTTAAAAGCTAAACCACTGAAAAGGATAAATCAAACCCCTGGGTTAAAATCTGAACCACCAAAAGTGATAAAATAAACCAAACCCTGGGGATGGAGGGGCTGAGAGCAGCCAGGCAGAGAGGGACCTGGGGGTGCTGGGGCAGAGCAGCTGAACAGGAGCCAGCAGTGTGCCCAGGGGGCCAAGAAGGCCAAGGGCAGCCTGGCCTGGGTCAGGCAGAGTGTGGCCAGCAGGAGCAGGGAAGTCCTTGTGCCCTGTGCTCAGCACTGCTGAGGCCACAGCTTGAGTCCTGTGTCCAGCTCTGGGCTCCTGAGGCTAGGAAAGAGGTTGAGCTGCTGGAAGGTGTCCAGAGAAGGGCAAGAAAGCTGGGGAGGGGTCTGGGGCACAAGGCTGGGGAGGGGTCTGGGGCACAGGGCTGGGGAGGGGGCTGGGGCACAGCTCTGTGAGGAGAGGCTGAGGGAGCTGGGGTTGCTTAGCCTGCAGAAGAGGAGGCTCAGGGGAGACCTTCTTGCTCTCTACAGCTCCCTGCAGGGAGGTTGGAGCCAGCTGGGGGTTGGTCTCTTCTGCCAGGCCCCCAGCAGCAGAACAAGAGGACACAGTCTGCAGCTGTGCCAGGGGAGGTTGAGGCTGGAGGGGAGGAGAAAGTTCTTCCCAGCAAGAGGAATTGGCCACTGGGATGAGCTGCCCAGGGAGGTGGTGGAGTCCCCAGCCCTGGAGGTGTTCAGGCAAGCTGTGGCTATGGCACTTGGGGCCATGGTTTGGTGGCCATGGTGGGGTTGGGTTGAGGGTTGGACTTGATGAGCTCAGAGGTCTCTTCCAACTGATACAGTTCAGTGGTTCTGTGGTTCTCTGCCCTCGTTGATGTGAGCACAGGAGCATGGCACACAGACACACAGAGAGACACACGCAGAGCCCTCCAGGTTGCACTCAGAGCTGCTAACACAGCACTCTGCAGTGCTGCTGGGCTCCCCTGGCTTGCTGGCTGCTCATCATACAGCAAATGGTTTGCAGATTCCTACTGGAATCAGAAGGCAGCCTGAGCTTTACTGGAAAATCAATGCTGGAGGAGAAGTACCCCAGAGTGCTCAGCAAAAAGGAAAGAGATGCTCACACCCAGGTCAGTGCATTGGGAAACTCATTTATCATCAGCCCCAGGATGGCCTCAGCTGGCTCTGAACCCTCCTGAACCCAGCAGGCCATGGCCAGCTCTGCCTGCTTAGCATGGGAAGGGTTTGCTTCTCCTCTGAGCCCTGGGCTGGGAGAGCCTCAGCTCTGGGCCCCTCAGGCTCCACAAACAGCCCTTGATCAGCACTGCCTGCAGAGGAGATGCTTTTGGATCTTGCCTGCCTTGGTTCTTTGACTCAGCCCTGAAAAGGGCTTCCTGTGGGTGCCCAAAGATCTTTCACCAGCAACTGGTCCCCAGAAACACTGCTGGAAGGTGTCCAGAGCAGGGCCAGGAGGAGGAGCAGAGGGCTGGAGCTGCTCTGAGCACAGCCTGAGAGAGTTGGGGTTGTGCAGGCTGCAGAGGAGAAGGCTCCCAGGAAGGTTCCTGTGTGGTGTGGAGCACTGAGGCTGGGCATAAAGTGCAGCAGGGGCTCAGCACTGAGCTCAGTGCTGAGAGAAGCAGCCCTTCAAATCTGGATGCCAGAGGATGCCCTGAGCTTGCACAGAGACATCACAGAGTCACTGTGGCTAGAAAAGACCTTCAGGGTCCTCAGATCCCAACCATTGCCAAACTCTGCCAAGGCCTCTGCCACAGCAGAGCCTGCAGCACCATGGCTTTGAATCACCTCCAGCCATGGGACCAGGTTTGGGCAAGGAGGACCTTGAGAGGCTGGAGCAGGGCCAGGGAAGGGCAAGAAAGGTGGGGAAGGGTCTGGGGAAGAGGGCTGGGGAGGAGCAGCTGAGGGAGCTGGGGGTGGGGAGTGTGGAGCAGAGGAGGCTGAGGGAGACCTCCTTGCTCTCTGCAGCTCCCTGAGAGGAGGCTGCAGCCAGGGGGGGTTGGGCTCTGCTCCCCAGGAACAAGGGCCAGGAGGAGAGGCAATGGCCTCAGGCTGCCCCAGGGGAGGCTCAGGTTGGAGAGGAGAAGAAACTTCTTGGCTGCAAGGGTTCTGCAAGCCTGGCCCAGGCTGCCCAGGGAGGGGGTTGGATGCTCATCCCTGGAGGGGTTTCACGGAGGCAGAGCTGTGGTGCTGAGGGCCAGGGTTTGGCACCAGCCTGGGCAGAGCCAGAGAATGGTTGAAATTGTGCCAGGGGAGGCTTAGGTTGGAGAGGAGGAAAAGTTTCTGTGCTGCCAGGGTGGTCAGGGCCTGGCAGAGGCTGCCCAGGGAGGTGGTGCAGTCCCCATCCCTGGAGGTGTTGCAGCAAGCTGTGCCCATGGCACCTGGGGCCAGGGTCTGGTGGCCATGGAGGGGCTGGGTTGAGGGTTGGACCTCAATCACCTGAGAGAGCTTCTCCAACCCAAATAATCCTGTGATTCTAAAACCCCCTGGAAGCCAACCTGGCCACCTTCCTGTAAGGCAGGAATGCCACAGTTGGGGTGAGAGGCACCTGGGTGCTGCAGCCTGGCCCTTCCCAGCAGGCAGAGCATGTCCTGCAGTGTGGCAGAGCTGTGCAGTGAGCTGGGCTGGCTTCTGAGGGTCCCAGAGGCCAGAGCAGCAGCGCTGGAACCCTGCTCTGCCCTAGCATGACTCCTCTGCCTTGTAGACCTCCATGGAAGGAGAGTTCAGAGGGCCAGAACAGACTGATGTACGAGAAAGTGTGGCTTGGAGCTGGGAGAGGAGAGACTGAGAGTGGAGAGGAGGAAGAGATCCTTGAGAGTGAGGCTGGGGAGACTCTGGCACAGGCTGCCCAGGGAGGCTGTGGCTGCCTCCTGCCTGGAGGGGCTCAGGGCCAGGCTGGATGAGGCCCTGAGCAAGCTGGGGCTGGGGGGAGCTGTCCCTGCCCATGGCAGGGTCTGGCACTGGCTGAGCTCTGAGCTCCCTTCTATCCCAACCCACTCTGTGAGTCTCTTCTGCTGTCATGTCCCTGTGGCATGGAAGCATCACAGAGGGCCAACATGGGAACACCAAACCCTCCCTTGTTTGGGTGCTGATCAATCACACCTCAGGTAACATCCAGGATGGGGGAGGGGGAGGGGGAGGGCTGACCCTGACTCCATTGCCCACCCCCAGCTGAATGCCTCAGGGGTTAAGGGACAACGACTGAGGGCTGTTCAATTTATCTTTCAGAGTATAAAACTGAGGCCATTTTATAATGATGCCAACAACAATGCCTGAGCCCAGCAGCAGGAGCTGCAGGGGGAGTCAATCAGCAGTAAAATCAGGAGAGGGCTCCAGCTCCTCTCAGAGCTCCTGCAGTAAAAGCTCAGCCTGCAGCAGCTCTCCCAAGGGTCCCTTCCAGGGATTGTGCCCCTGGGCTCAGCACTGGGGAGGCCACAGCTTGAGGGCTGGGCTCAGCTTTGGGCTCCTGGCTGCCAGAAGGAGCTTGAGGAGCTGGAGCAGGGCCAGGGGAGGGCAGGAAAGGTGGGGAAGGGTCTGGGGAAGAGAGCTGGGCAGGAGCAGCTGAGGGAGCTGGGGGTGGGGAGTGTGGAGCAGAGGAGGCTGAGGGAGACCTCCTTGCTCTCTGCAGCTCCCTGAGAGGAGGCTGCAGCCAGGGGGGGTTGGGCTCTGCTCCCCAGTCTCAGGTGAGAGAACCAGAGGCAATGTCCTGAAGTTGTGCCAGGGGAGGCTTAGGTTGGAGAGGAGGAAGAATTTCTTTGCTGCCAGAGAGGTCAGGGATTGGCAGAGGCTGCCCAGGGAGGTGGTGGAGTCCCCATCCCTGGAGGTGTTCCAGGCCATGGCACCTGGGGCCATGGTTTGGTGGCCATGGTGGGGTTGGGCTGCTGGTTGGACTGGGTGAGCTCAGAGATCTCTTGTAGCCAAAACCATCCTGTGACCCTTTGATAAGCACAGGAGGTTGCAGTGCTGTGGCCAGGGGCTTAGGAGACAGGTATGGAGTCAGAGAGTCACAGAGTGCACTGGGCTGGAAGGGAGCCTCCAAGGGCATCTTGTCCAACCTCCCCTGCAGGCAGCAGGGACAGCCCCAGCTAGAGCAGGCTGCCCAGGGCCACAGCCACTGCTTCACAGAGTCATAGAATCAGCCAGGCTGGAAAAGACCTCAGAGCTCATCCAGTCCAACCTGGGACCTAATCTCCAACCCCTCCTGACAGCTAAACCCTGGCTCCAAGTGCCACATCCAAGCCTTTCCTGAACACCTCCAGGGCTGGGGACTCCACCACCTCCCTGGGCAGCTCATCCCAGTGGCCAATTCCTCTTGCTGGGAAGAACTTTCTCCTCCCCTCCAGCCTCAACCTCCCCTGGCACAGCTGCAGACTGTGTCCTCTTGTTCTGCTGCTGGGGGCCTGGCAGAAGAGACCAACCCCCAGCTGGCTCCAACCTCCCTGCAGGGAGTTGCAGAGAGCAAGAAGGTCTCCCCTGAGCCTCCTCTTCTGCAGGCTAAGCAACCCCAGCTCCCTCAGCCTCTCCTCACAGGGCTGTGCCCCAGACCCCTCCCCAGCTTTGTTGCCCTTCTCTGGACACCTTCCAGCAGCTCAACCTCTTTCCTACCCTCAGGAGCCCAGAGCTGGACACAGGACTCCAGCTGTGGCCTCAGCAATGCTGAGCACAGGGCACAAGGACTTCCCTGCTCCTGCTGGCCTCCACCCTTCCTTCTGCCTCCATCACTTCGCCTCCTGCCAGCCGAGCTCCGAGGCAGCTCTGCACATCCCTGATGCTCTGCATGGCCTTGGGGCTTCCTGGAGTTGTCCTCTCGGTCTCCACACAAAGAGCTTTCCTGGGGGCCAGAATGGCTCTCTCAGGCAACCCTCAGCTTCTGCTGCTGCCTGGCACTCCCAGGGATGATTTTGCTCTGCACTCCACGGCCAGGGGCGTGCAGGCTGGGAGCACTCGGAGCAGCCTGCCGCCGCCGCGCTGGGCAGGGCTGACCCTCACTCCTCTCTTGGCCGGTCAGCAAGGGCAGGATTTGCCTTCCAGGCTGGCTCAGGCTCCTCCAGGCTTGGGCACAAGCTGTGTGTGACAATGTCGAGCTCAAGGATGACCGCGGTGCCCTGGAGCGTGGTGTTCGCCTTTGGGCCAGGGGGGTGTGGGGTGGCGGCCGGGGGGCTGCCGGTCGGGGCCGGGGAGGAAGCTGCTGCTTCCCTGCGGGCTGCCTGCTCTGAGTGACAGCCCCGGCCCGGAGCTTCCCTGCCATTTGCCGTTCCATTAGCCGCCGGCGTTTCAATCTCTGCCTCCTGGAGGTGCCACTGCCTGGAACAAGTCCCCTCAGTAATTGAATTTGCCACAGGAATAGAAAGCTGGGGAATGTCATTTTCCTTTCCCACCCTCCCCCCCCAAATCCCCCCCCGAAGGGCGAGCAGGCAGCCCGGGAGCGCTGCTGGGCTCTCCCTTACCCCTCTGCCCCTCCTGCTGCCCCCTTCCCCCTGCCCAGCCTGGCAGCCTTCTCAGCATCCAGAGACACACAAAGAGCCTCCTGCGGGTTGGGCTGGGGGTGAGGGGTGGGGGGAGCTCAGCAGCCCCCTTCCCTCCTTCTCTTCTTCCCTCTTTCCCCCCTTATTTCCTTCCCTCCATCCCTCCTTCTTCCCTCCTTCCCCTTTCTCTCCTTCCCCTTTCCCTCCATCCCTTCTTCTCTCCTTCTCTCCAATCCTTCCCTCCTTTCCTTCTCTCCTTCCCTTCTCCCCTTCCCTTCTTTCCTTCTCTCCTTCCCTTCCCTTCTCTTCCCTCCTCTCCTTCTCTCCTTCCCTTCCCTTCTCCCCTCTCCTTCTCTCCGTCCCTTCTCTCCTCTCCTTCTCTCCTTCCCTTCCCTTCTCTCCTCTCCTTCTCTCCTCTCCTTCTCTCCGTCGCTTCTCTCCTTCCCTTCTCCCCTTCCCTCCCCTCCCCAGCGCCTCTCCGCGCACGATGCCTTTCCCGGCCGAGCCTTCCGCAGGCTTGATTACACGCGGGCGTCCTTTTAATTTACGCCAGGATCCTATTGATCAGGCGAGCGCAGATTAAAGTGTTCAATGAAGCCCATGATGAGGTATTAAGCAGCTGAGGGGCCCCCGGGGAGGGCCGGGCCGGGGGGGCCGGGGGCTGCCGGCGGCGCTCCGCGCCCGTAATGAAGCGGCGCTATGCGGCGGCACGGAGCGGCGGCGGGGCCGGGGGCCGGCCGCTGATGAGCTCCTCCAAGTCATTGCCGGCCGGCTCATTCCGCCTCATGCCCGGGGGCCCTCCCCTGCCCCGCTCGCCGGCAAATGCCAGGATTTGCTCGGCCGGCCCGGGGGCGATTTTGATGACCCTGCTTTTGCTTTCTCGCCGCGGCGATCGTTTGGAATCAATTTATCAATGCGGCCGCGCCGGCAGCCGCCCGGCCCCGCGGATGGCGGCCCGGGGTCAGCCCATCAATTCCCTGCGCTTTAGGGCAGAGAGAGAGAGAGAGAAAAGCCCCCGGCCGTGGGGGCTATCAGCTGCGGATGGCTCAGTAAACACCTGGCTGCCGCTGCCTGCCGCTGCCGCGTTAACTGCTTCGCTGCTGACTCCAGACCTGCTGGCGTGCAAAGAACAACCGCCAGGCTCTCCTGCTCTCCTTCCTCCTCTCCTTCCCTCCTTGCCACCTTCCCTTCTTCTGTCCTCTCCTCCCCTCCTTCTCTCCTTCCTCCTCTCCTTCCCTCCTTGCCACCTTCCCTTCTTCTGTCCTCTCCTCCCCTCCTGCTCTCCTTCCTCCTCTCCTTCCCTCCTTGCCACCTTCCCTTCTTCTGTCCTCTCCTCCCCTCCTTCTCTCCTTCCTCCTCTCCTTCCCTCCTTGCCACCTTCCCTTCTTCTGTCCTCTCCTCCCCTCCTTCTCTCCTTCCTCCTCTCCTTCCCTCCTTGCCACCTTCCCTTCTTCTGTCCTCTCCTCCCCTCCTTCTCTCCTTCCTCCTCTCCTTCCCTCCTTGCCACCTTCCCTTCTTCTGTCCTCTCCTCCCCTCCTGCTCTCCTTCCTCCTCTCCTTCCCTCCTTGCCACCTTCCCTTCTTCTGTCCTCTCCTCCCCTCCTTCTCTCCTTCCTCCTCTCCTTCCCTCCTTGCCACCTTCCCTTCTTCTGTCCTCTCCTCCCCTCCTGCTCTCCTTCCTCCTCTCCTTCCCTCCTTGCCACCTTCCCTTCTTCTGTCCTCTCCTCCCCTCCTTCTCTCCTTCCTCCTCTCCTTCCCTCCTTGCCACCTTCCCTTCTTCTGTCCTCTCCTCCCCTCCTTCTCTCCTTCCTCCTCTCCTTCCCTCCTTGCCACCTTCCCTTCTTCTGTCCTCTCCTCCCCTCCTGCTCTCCTTCCTCCTCTCCTTCCCTCCTTGCCACCTTCCCTTCTTCTGTCCTCTCCTCCCCTCCTTCTCTCCTTCCTCCTCTCCTTCCCTCCTTGCCACCTTCCCTTCTTCTGTCCTCTCCTCCCCTCCTTCTCTCCTTCCTCCTCTCCTTCCCTCCTTGCCACCTTCCCTTCTTCTGTCCTCTTCTCCCCTCCTTCTCTCCTTCCTCCTCTCCTTCCCTCCTTGCCACCTTCCCTTCTTCTGTCCTCTTCTCCCCTCCTTCTCTCCTTCCTCCTCTCCTTCCCTCCCTGCCACCTTCCCTTCTGTCCTCTCCTCCCCTCTTTCTCTCCTTCCTCCCTCTCCTTCCCTCCATGCCACCTTCCCTTCTTCTGTCCTCTCCTCCCCTCCTCTCCTTCCTCCTCTCCTTTGCTCCTTGCCACCTTGCCACCTTCCCTCCTTCCCTCCTCTCCTTCCCTCCCCCTCTCCTTCTCTCCTGCAATGTTAGCTGTGCTCCAAGTGATCGAGGCAAGAACTGGAGGAGCAGCTGAGGGAGCTGGGGGTGTGGAGTGTGGAGCAGAGGAGGCTGAGGGAGACCTCCTTGCTCTCTGCAGCTCCCTGAGAGGAGGCTGGAGGCAGGGGGTGGGTGGGCTCTGCTCCCCCTAGTCTCGGGTGATAGAAGCAGAGAAAATGGCCTGGAATTGTGCCAGGGCTGAGTTGCTCAACCAGGATGAAGCTGAACTTCTGTGTACTCCCATTTGAGGTCAGCCATGTGTTGCATTTAGCTCACCAGGCTCCACAGCTGCACCTCCCCTTGTCGGGGCCTGAAAATAGTCACATCTGAAGAGAGGAACTTGCTGAGGCTCAGCCAGGAGGAGAGCAGAGTCCTGCAGCTGGGCAGGAAGAATCAACTGCAGCAGGACAGGTTGGGAGGGGATCTGCTGGAGAGCAGCCCCAAGGAGAAGCAGCTGGCAGTGCTGCTGGGCAGCAAGGTCTGCATGGGG
Source organism: Dryobates pubescens (assembly GCF_014839835.1). Classification (NCBI taxonomy): domain Eukaryota; kingdom Metazoa; phylum Chordata; class Aves; order Piciformes; family Picidae; genus Dryobates; species Dryobates pubescens. Next base: position 17,196,663 of record NC_071635.1, read on the forward strand.
CAGCAAGGTGCCCTGGGGGCCAAGAAGACAAAGTTAGGTTCTGCCTCCCCTGCAAGCTCTCCAGCCATGGGGCCACAACCACCTCCCTGGGCAACCTCTTGCAGGCTTCCAGCAGCCTCCTGGGGCACAACTTGTTCCTCACATCCAAGCTCCAGCTGCTCTGCTCTCATCTCAACCCATTGCCCCTGGGGCTGTCCCTGCAGCCCTTTGGCAGCAGCCCCTCTGCAGCCTGCTTGCAGCCCCTGCAGGGACTGGCAGCTGCTCTCAGCTCTGCCTGCAGCCTTCTCTTCTGCAGGCTCAACACCCCCAGCTCCCTCAGCCTGGCCCCACAGCAGAGCTGCTCCAACCCCCTGAGCACCTTGCTGGCCTCCTCTGGAGCCTCTCCCTCAGCTCCAGCTCCCTCCTGTGTTGAGGGGCAGCAGGGTTTGAGCAGGGTGAGGGCACAGGCAGAGGGGCAGCAGGGCTTGAGGAGGGTGAGGGCACAGGCAGAGGGGCAGCAGGGCTTGAGCAGGGTGAGGGCACAGGCAGAGGGGCAGCAGGGCTTGAGCAGGGTGAGGGCACAGGCAGAGGGGCAGCAGGGCTTGAGGAGGGTGAGGGCACAGGCAGAGGGGCAGCAGGGTTTGAGGAGGGTGAGGGCACAGGCAGAGGGGCAGCAGGGCTTGAGCAGGGTGAGGGCACAGGCAGAGGGGCAGCAGGGCTTGAGCAGGGTGAGGGCACAGGCAGAGGGGCAGCAGGGCTTGAGGAGGGTGAGGGCAAGGCATCAGAAGGGCAGCAGGGCTTGAGCAGGGTTTGAGCAGGGTGTGAGCAGCAGCAGCTGCCGTGGGAGCCCTGCACCGTGGTTCCATGGAGCCGAACAAGGTCTCTTTAAGGAGCCCTCAGGCCTTTCATCAGTGTTTCCCTTTGCCAGCAGGTGCTGCAGCCCTGCCAAGACGCTTGGGCCATGAAGTCAGCTCAGCATCAAAGGTGTAAATGAAGCATGGGATGGGATGGCAGGGCCGGCCCTGCGGTCTGTGTTATGACTGCCGGGGCAGAAGAAACGCCCTTTGATCGCTGCCTGATCGGAGAGGAAAGCCTCACGTTGCGTGCACAGAAAGTGCCTTTCTCTTCCCCGGAGCCTTTCCTCCCCAGCACACATCTGAAGCTTTCCCCCTACCGCTCGGACAGCTCAGTCTAAACACAGCCCCGCGGGCAGGCTGCGCACAGCTCCCTGCGGTTCCTCTGTTTATTAGCCTGAGCGCCCCGGGATGTGCTGATGGCCACAAGACAAAGCTGGCCCCGGAGAGCAGGCAGCCAGCAGCAGCCTGCAGACCTCAGGGGTCTGCCTGCTCGAACGAATCTCCCAGCGGTGGCACCGAGCTGCCTGCTTTAAACATTGCTCTGTCTGCTTGGACCAGCTGAAAGGAGCAGCTGTCAGGAACCTGCTGCTCTCCACATCAGCTGGGGGCTGCCAGAGAGCTGGGGAGGGACTTCTGAGCGTGTCAAGAAGTGATAGGGCTGGGGGGGGCTGGAGCAGAACTAGAAGTGGGGAGCTGGAGCTTGGCTGTGAGGAAGAAGTTGTTGGCCAGGAGGGTGGTGAGAGCCTGGCCCAGGCTGCCCAGGGAGGTGGTGGAAGCCTCCTGGCTGGAGGTGTTTGCAGCCAGGCTGGAGGTGGCTGTGAGCAACCTGGTGTGGTGTGAGGTGTCCCTGCCCAGGGCAGGGGGCTGGGGCTGGCTGAGCCTGGAGCTCCCTTCCAGCCCTGACAGTTCTGTGCTTCTATTCACACCAGAGCTGAATGACTCAGAGGAGGGCTGGGCACAGGGTTGCCCTGGTGCCAGAGCTGCCCTGTGGGAAGCATGGAGCAGGTGGTGATGGAGGAAAACCCAAACGGCCTGGAGCCAGCTAAGCATTTGGTGGCAACTGAATGGAAACAAAGAAGAAGAAGAAATACTCTCCTGTGGGAGCAGAGAGGCTGTCCCCTGGAGCTGCCTTTCCTGTGACCTACAGGGTTTTAAGAGAAGAGCTTCAGGGGTTTTATTGGCACAGCCTCCATCAGGAGAACTTTTCTGTGCCTCCTCTCCAGGCTGGGGGGAGGGAAGGAGGGGGGGGGGTCAGCTTTGAGGAGAGCATTAAGGGAACAGCTAATGGAATTAAAGGTATAATAATAGAAGGATATAGTGAGACAATTGTATTAACAAGGAATAAATCACCTTGAGTGTAAGGTAAGTGTTTTTTAATTGATTGATGGCAAGGATGCTCCGTGGGGGTTTGGTGGAGGGCTGAAGCAGCCTCTCTGCCTTCCCATCTACAGGAACAGCCAAGAGGGATAAGGGGAAAGAAAGAAAGAATGAAATAAGAAAATTATGCAGAGGAGGGGGGTGGGAGATAAATTATTCAGAGGAGAAGATGGCCTTTTTGTGCTGACATCACTAATGTGCACCAGCACTAAATCTCTGCCACCAGCTGCGGGCCTCAGAGCTGCTGGGGGCTGGCAGAAGGTATTAGAGATGGCAGCTCCAGCCTGGAGTGGCTTCCCAAGGTGATCTGCTGAGGAAAGACTTCCCAAGGGCTGGAACAAGGCATTAGAGATGGCAGCTCCAGCCTGGAGTGGCTTCCCAAGGTGATCTGCTGAGGAAAGACTTCCCAAGGGAGTCCCCAGGCCTCATCCAGCCTGGCCCTGAGCCCCTCCAGGCAGGAGGCAGCCACAGCCTCCCTGGGCAGCCTGTGCCAGAGTCTCCCCAGCCTCACTCTCAAGGATCTCTTCCTCCTCTCCACTCTCAGTCTCTCCTCTCCCAGCTCCAAGCCATTGTTCCTCATCCTGGCACTCCCAGCCCTTGTCCAAAGTCCCTCCCCAGCTCTCCTGGAGCCCTTCAGGTACTGGAAGCTGCTCTGAGGTCTCCCTGGAGCCTTCTCCAGGCTGCACAGCCCCAGCTCTCCCAGCCTGGCCCCACAGGGGAGGCTCTGCAGCCCCTGAGCATCTCTGTGGCCTCCTCTGGAGCCTCTCCAGCAGCTCCAGGTCCTTGAGCTGGGGGCTGCAGAGCTGGAGGCAGTGCTGCAGGAGGGGGTCTCAGCAGAGCATCCCCTCCCTGTGCTGCTGCTCACACTGCATAAGAATCTTTAAATAGAGCCAGCCCTGGTGTCTGGCAGCACTCAGGGCAGAGATTTCACACCCAGCCCTTTAGTGACTGTTAGCAGTTGTGCTGCTGAGGCTCCTGGAGTCACAGCTCAGATCAGTCACAGCAAGCAAACTGAACATGGTCCTGGTGCTGCTGTTTTCAGCCCACCTGAACTGGTCAAGTGAGAGGTGTCCCTGCCCATGGCAGGGGGGTGGAAATGGATGATCTTGAAGGTCCCTTCCAACCCAACCCATTCTGTGACTCCATGAATCTGTGAACCAACACAGGGACCTGCAAATGAGGAGCAGAAGTTGCTGCTGCTTTTTCACCCCCTGCCAGAGCAGGGCACCCAGGGCAGGGCACCCAGAACACATCCAGGGGGTTTGAATATCTCCAGAGCAGACTCCACAACCTCTCTGGGCAGCCTGCTCCAGGCCTCCAGCAGCCTCACAGGGACAAGGTTTCCCCTCCTGTTCCCCTGGCACCTCCTCTGCTCCAGCTTGCCCCCAGTGCCCCTGGTGCTGTCCTTGGCCAGCCCTGAGCAGAGCCTGGCTCCAGCCCTGCACACCTTGGCTTTGAACAGGCCCAAGTGCCAGAGGCTGCACACTGGCCACAACCACCCCAGGCAGTGCCACAGGCTGGGGGCAGAGGGGCTGAGAGCAGCCAGGCAGAGAGGGACCTGGGGGTGCTGGGGGAGAGCAGCTGAAGAGGAGCCAGCAGTGTGCCCAGGGGGCCAAGAAGGCCAAGGGCAGCCTGGCCTGGGTCAGGCAGAGTGTGGCCAGCAGGAGCAGGGAAGTCCTTGTGCCCTGTGCTCAGCACTGCTGAGGCCACAGCTTGAGTCCTGTGTCCAGCTCTGGGCTCCTGAGGGTAGGAAAGAGGTTGAGCTGCTGGAAGGTGTCCAGAGAAGGGCAACAAAGCTGGGGAGGGGTCTGGGGCACAAGGCTGGGGAGGGGTCTGGGGCACAGCCCTGTGAGGAGAGGCTGAGGGAGCTGGGGTTGCTTAGCCTGCAGCAGAGGAGGCTCAGGGGAGACCTTCTTGCTCTCTGCAACTCCCTGCAGGGAGGTTGGAGCCAGCTGGGGGTTGGTCTCTTCTGTCAGGCCCCCAGCAGCAGAACAAGAGGACACAGTCTGCAGTTGTGCCAGGGGAGGTTGAGGCTGGAGGGGAGGAGAAAGTTCTTCCCAGCAAGAGGAATTGGCCACTGGGATGAGCTGCCCAGGGAGGTGGTGGAGTCCCCAGCCCTGGAGGTGTTCAGGGAAGGCTTGGATGTGGCACTTGGAGCCATGGTTTGGCTGTCAGGAGGTGTTAGGGATTAGGTCCCAGGTGGGATTTGATGACCTCTGAGGTCTTTTCCAGCCTGGCTGATTCTGTGATCCCATCTTTATCCCCAGCAATGAGGGCAGCCCTCAGGCTGCTCTGCCCTGAGCTGAGCTTTCTGATGTGTTTGTGGAGCAACGAAGCAAAGCAGCAGCTCAGCAGCATGCAGTAAAATCAGCGACGAGGGCTAATTAATAGCTGCTCTGAGCGCCCTGTCCCGGAGCTCAATTGCCTGCCCAGCATGCAAAAAACCCGCTGAGTCAGCAGCTGTAGCTGCTGCTGTCCTCCCTGGAGGGCTGGGGTGGTGCTGTCCTGAAGCTTCTGCACGGGGCCGTGCCCTCTGGGCAGCTTGCCGCCGGCTTGCCAGCAGCCGCTGGCTCCCAGCTGTGCCCACCCCGTGGCGTCCCCTGCCGTGCACTAATTGAGCGCTGCCATTAGCTGCAGGCACTAAGCGGTCAATCCCATCCTGTCCATTAGAGACAATTGCCCCAGCCAAGCTCTCTGATGCTATTCTTAGTTCCTCCCCCCCCCCCCCCCCCCCCCCGCTCCTTGGGACTACTCTCCTCACATCTCCAGAGGTGCTGCTGCCCTCACATCCTCATTCCCTGTCTCATCTTGGTGATTTGTTGGCTCTGCTTTAACTCCTGCCCAGCCACGGCTAAATGGAGAGGCTCCTGCAGCGAGGCAGGGCAGGGAGGGGGACGTCCTGGCAGGGCGGGGAGGGGGAAGTCCTGGCAGGGCAAGGGGAAGGGAACTGCAGGGCACTGCCTGGCCCTGCCTCAGAGAAGAGCTAAGCTGTACAGAGAGAGTCACAGAGTGCACTGGGCTGGAAGGGAGACCCCCAAGGGCATCTTGTCCAACCTCCCCTGCAGGCAGCAGGGACAGCTCCAGCTGGAGCAGACTGCCCAGGGCCACAGCCACTGCTTTATAGACTCACAGAATCAGCCAGGATGGAAAAGAGCTCAGAGCTCATCCAGCCCAACCTGGGACCTAATTCCCAGCCCCTCCTGACAGCTAAACCCTGGCTCCAAGTGCCACATCCAAGCCCCTCTGGAACACCTCCAGGGCTGGGGACTCCACCACCTCCCTGGGCAGCTCATCCCAGTGGCCAATTCCTCTTGCTGGGAAGAACTTTCTCCTCCCCTCCAGCCACAATCTCCCCTGGCACAGCTTGAGACTGTGCCCTCTTGTTCTGCTGCTGGGGGCCTGGCAGAAGAGACCAACCCCCAGCTGGCTCCAACCTCCCTGCAGGGAGCTGGAGAGAGCAAGAAGGTCTCCCCTGAGCCTCCAGGCTAAACAACCCCAACTGGAGCAGGTTGCTCAAGGCCCTATCAAGTTTGCTCTTGAATGGCTGCAGGGATGGAGCCTGCAGCACCTCCCTGGGCAGCCTGTGCCAGAGTCTCTCCAGCCTCCCTGTGCAGAGCTTCCTCCTCAGCTCCAACCTACCTCTGCCCTGCTCCAGCTCCAGCCCCTTGCTGCTCTCCTGTCCCCACAGCCCCTTCTGAGCAGCCCCTGCCCAGCCTGCCTGCAGCTGCCCTGCAGACACTGAACTGCAGCTCTGAGCTCTGCCTGCAGCCCCAGCTCCCTCAGCCTGTGCCCATGGCAGAGGTTCTGCAGCCCTCTGAGCATTTTGGTGGCCTCCTCTGGAGCCTCTCCATCAGCTCCAGGTCCCTCCTGTGCTGAGGGCTCCAGAGCTGGCCCCAGCCCTGCAGGTGAGGTCTCCCCAGAGCAGAGCAGAGGGGCAGGATCCCTCTCTCCAGCTCTGGCCTCACTGCTTTGGATGCAGCCAAGGCTCTGCTTTGCCTTCTGTCCTGCAGTCTCACCCTGCCTGCTCCTGGCCAGCTTCTCCCCCCTCCCCAGCACCAAGGCCTTCTCCACAGGGCTGCTCTCATGTGCAGAGGTGGCCTGGTGCTGCAGGTGGTGTGTGCTGTGGAGAGTTTTCTTGCCTCCTCCCTGTAGGCTGCTGTGTGCTGAGGAGCATCTGGCAGCTCTAAACCCTGCCTTCTAACTCAGGAGTGGGCCCTGTTGTTTCTTTACTCATAGGCTGCCACTGTGAGCTGGGGGCTCCCAAGTTGCTTAACACAGTCTTGGAGTATCCCACAACCTGTCTGTGCTTCACTGCTCACTGGTGGGGGCCACACTGCAAGGAAGTTGGTAGAACCTGGGTTTAAAAGATGTTTACTACTATAAGGATACTTAGTGCTGTAACGATACTGAGCAGGCAGGGTGAGGCTGCAGCACAGGAAGCCAAGGGCAGCCTGGGCTGCACCCAAAGCAGGGTGGCCAGAGCTGGAGAGAGGGATCCTGCCCCTCTGCTCTGCCCTGGGGAGACCTCACCTGCAGGGCTGGGGCCAGAGCTGGAGCCCTCAGCACAGGAGGGAGCTGGAGCTGAGGGAGAGGCTCCAGAGGAGGCCACCAAGGTGCTCAGGGGGTTGGAGCAGCTCTGCTGTGGGGCCAGGCTGAGGGAGCTGGGGGTGTTGAGCCTGCAGAAGAGAAGGCTGCAGGCAGAGCTGAGAGCAGCTGCCAGTCCCTGCAGGGGCTGCAAGCAGGCTGCAGAGGGACTGCTGCCAAAGGGCTGCAGGGACAGCCCCAGGGGCAATGGGTTGAGATGAGAGCAGAGCAGCTGGAGCTTGGATGTGAGGAACAAGTTGTGCCCCAGGAGGCTGCTGGAAGCCTGCAAGAGGTTGCCCAGGGAGGTGGTTGTGGCCCCATGGCTGGAGAGCTTGCAGGGGAGGCTGGAGAGGGCTGTGGGCAAGCTGCTGCAGGGGAGGATGTCCCTGCTGAGGGCAGGGGCTTGGAGCACTCTGGGACTCTGTGATACTTAGCACTCTAGGGATAATTAGCACTCTAAGGATAATTAGTACTCTAAGGATACTTAGTACTCAAAGGATAATTAACACTTTAAGGATACTTAGTATGCTAAGATACTTAGTACTCTACGGGTAGTTAGTATTGCAAGGGTACTTCGTGCTCCAAGGATAATTAGCACCCCGATGATACTCGTAGTCTAAGGATACTCCCAATACTCTAAGGGTTCTTAGCGCTCCAAAGATAATTAGTACTCTAAGTGTAGTTAGTGTTCTAGGGACACTTAGTACTCTAATGACAGTGCTCTAAGAACACTTAGCACTCTAAGAACACTTGGTACTCTAATGACACTTAGCACTCTAGTACTCTAATGACAGTGCTCTAAGAACACTTAGCGCTCTAAGAACATTTAGTACTCTAATGACACAGTACTCTAAGGACACTTAGCACTCTAATGACAGTAATGACACTTAGCACTCTAAGAACACTTGGTACTCTAAGGACACTTAGCACTCTAAGAACACTCTAATGACAGTACTCTAATGACACTTAGCACTCTAAGAACACTTAGCACTCTAATGACAGTAATGACACTTAGCACTCTAAGGACACTTAGCACTCTAATGACAGTAATGACGCTTGGCAGTCTAAGGACACTTAGCACTCTAAGAACACAGTACTCCAATGACACTTTAAACTCTAAGAAGGCTTGGTACTCTAATGACAATTCTCTAAGGACACTTAGTATTCTAAGGACACTTAGTACTCTAATGACACTTAGGACTCTAAGGACACTTGGCACTCTAAGGACACTTAGCACTCTAAGAACACTCTAATGACAGTACTCTAATGACACTTAGCACTCTAAGAACACTCTAATGACAGTACTCTAATGGCACTTAGCACTCTAAGAACACTCTAATGACTGTACTCTAATGACACTTAGCACTCTAAGGACACTTAGCACTCTAAGAACACTCTAATGACAGTACTCTAATGACACTTAGCACTCTAAGAAGGCTTGGTACTCTAATGACAATTCTCTAAGGACACTTAGTATTCTAAGGACACTTAGTACTGTAATGACACTTAGGACTCTAAGGACACTTGGCACTCTAAGAACACTTAGCACTCTAAGAAGACTCTAATGACAGTACTCTAATGACACTTAGCACTCTAAGAACACTCTAATGACAGTACTCTGATGACACTTAGCACTCTAAGAACACTCTAATGACAGTACTCTAATGGCACTTAGCACTCTAAGAACACTTAGCACTCTAATGACAGTAATGACACTTAGCACTCTAAGAACACTCTAATGACAGTACTCTAATGACACTTAGCACTCTAAGGACACTTAGCACTCTAAGAACACTCTAATGACAGTACTCTAATGACACTTAGCACTCTAAGAACACTTAACACTCTAATGACAGTAATGACACTTAGCACTCTAAGGACACTTAGCACTCTAAGAACACTCTAATGACAGTACTCTAATGACACTTAGCACTCTAAGAACACTTAGCACTCTAATGACAGTAATGACACTTAGCACTCTAAGGACACTTAGCACTCTAATGACAGTAATGACGCTTGGCAGTCTAAGGACACTTAGCACTCTAAGAACACAGTACTCCAATGACACTTTAAACTCTAAGAAGGCTTGGTACTCTAATGACAATTCTCTAAGGACACTTAGTATTCTAAGGACACTTAGTACTCTAATGACACTTAGGACTCTAAGGACACTTGGCACTCTAAGGACACTTAGCACTCTAAGAACACTCTAATGACAGTACTCTAATGACACTTAGCACTCTAAGAACACTCTAATGACAGTACTCTAATGGCACTTAGCACTCTAAGAACACTCTAATGACAGTACTCTAATGACACTTAGCACTCTAAGAACACTCTAATGACTGTACTCTAATGACACTTAGCACTCTAAGGACACTTAGCACTCTAAGAACACTCTAATGACAGTACTCTAATGACACTTAGCACTCTAAGAAGGCTTGGTACTCTAATGACAATTCTCTAAGGACACTTAGTATTCTAAGGACACTTAGTACTGTAATGACACTTAGGACTCTAAGGACACTTGGCACTCTAAGAACACTTAGCACTCTAAGAAGACTCTAATGACAGTACTCTAATGACACTTAGCACTCTAAGAACACTCTAATGACAGTACTCTGATGACACTTAGCACTCTAAGAACACTCTAATGACAGTACTCTAATGGCACTTAGCACTCTAAGAACACTTAGCACTCTAATGACAGTAATGACACTTAGCACTCTAAGAACACTCTAATGACAGTACTCTAATGACACTTAGCACTCTAAGGACACTTAGCACTCTAAGAACACTCTAATGACAGTACTCTAATGACACTTAGCACTCTAAGAACACTTAACACTCTAATGACAGTAATGACACTTAGCACTCTAAGGACACTTAGCACTCTAAGAACACTCTAATGACAGTACTCTAATGACACTTAGCACTCTAAGAACACTTAGCACTCTAATGACAGTAATGACACTTAGCACTTTAAGGACACTTTGCACTCTAAGAACACTCTAATGACAGTACTCTAATGACACTTAGCACTCTAAGAACACTTAGCACTCTAATGACAGTAATGACACTTAGCACTCTAAGAACACTCTAATGACAGTACTCTAATGACACTTAGCACTCTAAGAACACTCTAATGACAGTACTCTAATGACACTTAGCACTCTAAGAACACTTAGCACTCTAATGACAGTAATGACACTTAGCACTCTAAGGACACTTAGCACTCTAAGAACACTCTAATGACAGTACTCTAATGACACTTAGCACTCTAAGAACACTCTAATGACAGTACTCTAATGACACTTAGCACTCTAAGAACACTTAGCACTCTAATGACAGTAATGACACTTAGCACTTTAAGGACACTTTGCACTCTAAGAACACTCTAATGACAGTACTCTAATGACACTTAGCACTCTAAGGGCACTTGGTACTCTAATGACAGTAATGACACATAGCACTCTAAGGACACTTAGCACTCTAAGAACACAGTACTCTAATGACACTTAGCACTCTAAGAAGGTTTGGTACTCTAATGATAGTTCTCTAAGGACACTTAGTATTCTAAGGACACTTAGTACTCTAATGACACTTAGGACTCTAAGGACACTTGGCACTCTAAGAACACTTAGCACTCTAAGAACACTCTAATGACAGTACTCTAATGACACTTAGCACTCTAAGAACACTTAGCACTCTAAGAACACTCTAATGACTGTACTCTAATGACACTTAGCACTCTAAGAACACTTAGCACTCTAAGAACACTCTAATGACTGTACTCTAATGACACTTAGCACTCTAAGAACACTCTAATGACTGTACTCTAATGACACTTAGCACTCTAAGAACACTCTAATGACTGTACTCTAATGACACTTAGCACTCTAAAGACACTTAGCACTCTAAGAACACTCTAATGACAGTACTCTAATGACTCTTAGCACTCTAAGAAGGCTTGGTACTCTAATGACAATTCTCTAAGGACACTTAGTATTCTAAGGACACTTAGTACTGTAATGACACTTAGGACTCTAAGGACACTTGGCACTCTAAGAACACTTAGCACTCTAAGAACACTCTAATGACAGTACTCTAATGACACTTAGCACTCTAAGAACACTTAGTACTCTAAGAACACTCTAATGACAGTACTCTGATGACACTTAGCACTCTAAGAACACTCTAATGACAGTACTCTAATGACACTTAGCACTCTAAGAACACTTAGCACTCTAATGACAGTAATGACACTTAGCACTCTAAGAACACTCTAATGACAGTACTCTAATGACACTTAGCACTCTAAGAACACTCTAATGACAGTACTCTAATGACACTTAGCACTCTAAGAACACTCTAATGACAGTACTCTAATGACACTTAGCACTCTAAGAACACTTAGCACTCTAATGACAGTACTCTGATGACACTTAGCACTCTAAGGACACTTAGCACTCTAAGAACACAGTACTCTAATGACACTTAGCACTCTAAGAAGGCTTGGTACTCTAATGATAGTTCTCTAAGGACACTTAGTATTCTAAGGACACTTAGTACTCTAATGTCACTCAGGACTCTAAGGACACTTGCCACTCTAAGAACATTAAGCACTCTAAGAACACTTAGTACTCTCAGGTTAATTATTGCTAGAGGGAGAGCTCAGCACCGGGCACTCTGTGAGGGAGCCCCGAGGGGGCGCAGTGGCTCTGCTCTAAGCAGGGCAGCGGCCAGTGGGAAGCCCCCGGGGCCCGGTGCCACAGGCAGGGTCGGGACGAGGGGCAGCAGAGAGGGCTTGGGTGCGGTGCAGCAGGGCAAGAAGCTGCACAAGGAGCGACAGGGGACGGCACAAACGGCGACACGGAAGGGACTGGCAGGGGAACGGGAAGTGTGTGGGGAAGAGAGTGCAGCTGTAGACAGCAGAGAGTGCAGCTGTTGAGGTCAAATAGTGCAGGTGTTGAGGTCTCACAGTACAGCTGCTGAGGTTTCACAGTGCATCTGTCAAAGCTCAGAGTGCAGCTGTAGAGGGCACAGAGTGCAGCTGTGCAGATCACAGAGCAGATGTGCAGGTGTGGTGAAGGCACATTATGCCCAGACATCAAATCTTGTCCCAGCATGTGGACAAGTTCCCCTCCTTCAGGAGGAAGACAAAAGCCGAGGCATTAGCCAGGCCAGCAGGCACCCAGCACAGGCAGTGCTGGTGCAGATATCAAGCATGGCATAACTCTAGCTTCACGCTTTCTATAGGCTGGAGCCAGTTGCCTATGAGAGTGCCCATTGGGCAAGCCCAGCCTCGAGGAATCTATAGGTATCACCCCAGCTGGTAAACAAGTTGCCCCCTCTTTCACTTTGTGCTTCCTCAAGAGAGCAACTCTGAAGCCACAGCCTCTGCCATTGAGCTCTTTGTTGTTAGCGTCTGTCATACCTGCACAATACTGAAAGCAATCGTGAGGATCATCTCCAGAGGGAGGACCTGTGCTGAGCCCGAGGAGCCCAGCGTCGCCACAGCCGGTCGTACCGACCGGGAGAGCCCACCGTGCCCCCGGGGGACTGGACTCTTGGAATCAATATGGCTGACCAATATGATCGGGTATTGATCCTTTATTGTTCCAGTATTGTAGGTGAAAGGATGGCACAGTAAAGCATGGAAGGAAAGGAGACAGGACAGAGAGGAAAAGAAGAAGAAGTGCGTAGCAAGGAAACTGCTACAATTTGTATACCCTTGGTGTGCCTTGTTGGCATGGACTCATTGGTCCCCTAGGAGTGACCACACATCACACTGTTACAGATTATTGGTCCAGCTATGGATGACACGCGAGGTTTGGTGATGCAGGTGCATGTCCTGTTGTCCCAAGGTCGCTTGCTGTGTTTCTAGCTACCAGCATCTTGTTTTAGTTACAGTGCTGCAGGCACAGCACTGATTTGGCATACTGGTAGCTGGCTCTGCACTCATGCTGAGCATGGCCTACCACCATGTCAGGCTCTAGGCCTGCACTGCCGGATTGCTCACACTGCTCATCACTGGTATTCCCATACTGGACCAGCCCCTGAGGGTAAGACCTGCCCAGCTGCCGGGGAGCAGGGACTTGATCGAGACCGAGTGCACATCTGCCTAGCCCCGCCGTAGCGGGAGAGGAGCCGCCACGCGTGCCGCTCTGAGCCCTGTGACCCTCAGGGAAGATTCATAGCACCCTTGGTGCCTGCACTCCTCCAAACCCACTCCGAGCGTCCCGCTGTTCCTTTAAGCCAAGGAAACGAGAAGCCGCCGCTCGACGCAGCCGCATTCTCTCCCCGAGGCTGTTTACATCAGCCCCGAGAATCGCCGTAGCCAGGCCGACCCTGCAGCCCTGCCTGCTGCCTGGCCCCATCAGAAACCTCCGAGCCGCCTACCGGCAACCGGCGCCCCGCCCTGCCGTGCGAGCCGACCCCGAGGGCCGACCCCACGGGCTGACCCCACGGGCCGACCCCGAGCAGGACCGATCCCTGTTGTCTGGAGGGAATCGACCGAGTCCTGGAGGGAACCTGCTTCTGCGCTAAGCCCAGGTTCCATCATCCCTCTCCACTGCTGCGGAGAGAGGAGACAGTAACCCAACGCCGCTGTCCAACTCGACTAGGAACCAGCCCAGCCGCAGCAGCCTGCCGGACCCCCACCTTGCTACAAACAACAGCTGCAGAGTACCTCCCACCTGCTTTCCACTCACTAGCACTCAGTTCAAAGCATCCGCGTCTAGCAGAGCAAGCGCTGACGCACAGAACCATCGGCATAGCGCTGTATAGAGCCAGACTCCCCACGTTGAGTCGCCACCTAGCGGCCAAGTGGCGGAACTGCACCCTTCGTTGCAGTTGAGGTTACAGTGTACAGCTGATGAGGTCACCGAGTGGAGCTGTTGAGGTCATAGAATGCAGATATTGAGGTCACAGAATGCAGTTGCTGAAGTCACAGAGCGCAGCTAACAAGGTCACAGAGCGTAGCTGTTGAGGTCAGAGATTGCAGTGTGTGAACTCATAGCATGCAGCTCTAGAGGTTACAGAGTGCAGATTATGAGCTCACATATTCCAGTTTTTGAGGACACAATGTGCAGCTCTTGAGGTCACAGAGTGCAGCTAATGAGGTCACAGGTTGCAGTTGTTGAGGCCATAGAGTTCAGCTGTTGAGTTCAGAGATTGCTTTGTAAGAGCTCAGAGGGCAGTGGTTGAGGTCACAGAATGCAGATTATGAGCTCACATATTGCACCTGTTGAGATCACTGAGTGCAGGTCTGGAGGTCACAGATTGCAGCTCTTGAGGTCAGAGATTGCAGCATATGAGCTCATAGAGGGCAGTGGAGGTCGTAGAGTGCAGATTATGAGCTCACGTATTGCTGTTGTTGAGGTCAGAGTGTAGCTAATGAGATCACAGAGTGCAGCTCTTGAGGTCACAGAGTACAGCTTCTGGGTTCACAGAGTGCAGCTGCTAATGTCACACCGTTCTGTTGCCGAGGTCACAGAGCGCAGGTACAGTGGTCACAGAGTGCAGCTGTTGAGGTCACAGAGTGCAGCTGTTGAGGTTGGAGATTGCATTGTATGAGCTCATAGAGGGCAGTTGTTGAGGTCACAGAGTGCAGCTGTTGAGGTAACAGAGTGCAGCTAATGAGGTCACAGTGCAGTTTTTGAGGTCACAGATTGCACTTGTTGAGGACACTTAGTTCAGCTGTTGAGGTCACAGAGTGCAGCTGTTGAGGTCAGAGATTGCAGCATATGAGCTCATAGAGGGCAATTGTTGAGGTCACAGAGTGAGCTGTTGAGGTCACAGAATGCAGCTAATTAGGTCACAGAGTGCAGTTGTTGAGGTCATAGGGTTCAGCTGTTGAGGTCATAGAGTGCATCTCTTGAGGTCAGAAATTTCAGCCTATGAAGTCATAGAGAGCAATTGTTTGGGTCACAGAATGCAGATTATGAGCTCACATATTGCTCTTGTGAGGTCACAGAGTGCAGCTCTTGAGGTCACAGAGTGGAGCTAATGAGGTCACCCAGTTCTGTTGTTGAGGTCACAGAGTGCAGTTGTTGATGTCACTGAGTGCTGCTACAGAGGTCACCGAGTGGAGCTGCTGAGGTCATAGAGTGCAGCTCTTGAGGTAAGAGAGTGCAGTTGTTGAGGTCAGAGAGTGCAGTTGTTGAGGTAACAGAGTTCAGCTGTTGAGGTCACAGAGTGCAGTTGTTGAGGTCAGATTTTGCAGCATATGATCTCTTAGAGGTCAGTTGTTGGGGTCATAGAATGCAAATTATGAGCTCACATATTGCAGTTGTTGAGGTCACTGAGAGCAGCTCTTGAGGTCACAGAGTTCAGCTATTCAGGTCAGAGATTGCAGCATATGAGATTATAGTGTGCAGCTGTTGAGGTCACAGGGTGCAGATTATGAGCTCACATATTGCAGTTTTTGAGGTCACAGAGGGCACCTCTTGAGGCCACAGAGTGCAGTTGCTGAGGTCATAGGGTTCAGCTGTTGATGTCACAGAGTGTAGCTCTTGAGGTCAGAGATTGCAGCATATGATCTCACAGAGGGCAGTTGTTGAGGTCAAAGAGTGCAGTTTTTGAGGTCACAGGGTGCAGGTAATGAGGTCACAGAGAGCAGTTCTTGATTATGATCTCACATATGATTGTGATTATGATTATTATGATTACGATTATGATCTCAGTTCTTGATTATGAGCTCACATAGTGCAGCTGTTGAGGTCACAGTGCAGCTGCTAATGTCACACAGTTCTGTTGTCGAGGTCACAGAGTGCTGGTACAGAGGTCACAGAGTGGAGCTGTTGACTTCATAGAGTGCAGCTGTTGAGGTAAGAGATTGCAGTTGTTGAGGTCATAGAGTGCAGCTAATGAGCTCATAGAGAGCAGTTGTTGAGGTCACAGAATGCAGATTATGAGCTCACATATTGCAGCTCTTGAGGTCACTGAGTGCAGCTCTTGAGGTCACAGAGCAGAGCTAATGAGGTCACAGAATGCAGTTGTTGTGGTCTCAGAGTTCAGTTGTCGAGGTCACAGAGGGCTGCTAGAGAGGTCACAGGGTGGAGATGTTGATGTCAAAGGGCACAGCTGTTGAGGTAAGAGTGAAGTTGCTGAGCTTGCAGAGTGCAGCTCTTGAAGTCGCAGAGTGCAGCAGATGAGGACACAGAGTGCAGTTGTTGAGGTTATAGAGTGCAGCTGTTTGGGTCTGAGATTGCAGTGCATGAACTCACAGAGTGCAGCTGTTGAGGTCAAAGAGTGCAGTTTTTGAGGTCACAGGGTGCAGGTAATGAGGTCACAGAGAGCAGCTCTTGAGATCACATAGTGAGGCTGTTGAGGTCACAGAGTGAGCGGTTGAGGTCACCGAGTACAGCTGTGGAGGTCACAGAGTGCAGTTATTGAATTCAGTGTGTGCAGTTGCTGAGGTCACAGTGTGCAGAATATGAGCTCACATATTGCAGTTGTTGAGGTCACAGAGTACAGCTGTTTCGGTCACATAGGGTAGCTAATGAGGTCACACAGTGCTGCTGTTGATGTCACAGAGAGCACCTGTTGAGGTCACACAGTGCAGCTGCTATTGTCACAGAGTGCAGTCAATGAGGTCAGTGAGTGCGGTCACAGAGCGCCGCTAATGAGGTCACAGAGTGCAGTTATTGAAGGCACAGTGTACAGCTGATGAGTTCAAAGAGTGCAGCTGAAGTGGTCCCAGAGTGCAGCTGTTGATGACACAGAGTACAGCTGAAGAGGTCGTAGCGTGCAGCTATCGAGGTCATAGAGTGCAGCTAATGATGTCACAGAGTGCGGCTGTTGAGGTCACAGAGTGCAGGTGGGGGAGTCCGAGTGCAGATGTTGAGGTCAGAGATTGCAGCGTATGACCTCACAGAATGTAGTTGTGGAGATCACAGATTGCACCTGTTGAGGTCACAGAGTGCAGCTGTTGAGGTCACAGAATTCAGCTGTTGAGGTCACAGAGTTCAGCTGTTGAGTTCAGAGATTGCACTGTATGAGCTGATAGAGGGCAGCTCTTGAGGTCACAGAGTGCAGCTAATGAGGTCAGAGTGCAGCTGTTGAGGTCACAGAGTTCAGCTGTTGAGTTCAGAGATTGCATTGTATGAGCTGATAGAGGGCAGCTCTTGAGGTCACAGAGTGCAGCTAATGAGGTCAGAGTGCAGCTGTTGAGGTCACAGAGTTCAGCTGTTGAGTTCAGAGATTGCATTGTATGAGCTGATAGAGGGCAGCTCTTGAGGTCACAGAGTGCAGCTAATGAGATCACAGAGTGCAGCTAATTAGGTCACAGAGTGCGGCTCTTGAGGTCCGAGACTGCAGCATATGAGCTCCTAGAGGGCAGTTGTTGAGGTCACAGAGTGCAGATTATGAGCTCACAGATTGCTGTTGTTGAGGTCACAGAGCGACGCTACAGAGGTCACAGAGTGGAGCTGTTGAGGTCATAGAGAGCAGCTGTTGAGGTAAGAGAGTGTTGTTGTTGAGGTCACAGAGTGCAGCTAATTCGGTCACAGAGTGCAGTTGTTGAGGTCACAGGGTTCAGCTGTTGAGGTCACTGAGTGCAGATTATGAGCTCACATATTGCTGTTATTGAGGTCATAGAGTGGAGCTAATAAGGTCACAGAGTGCACCTGTTGAGGTCAGAGATAGCAGTGTATGAGCTCATAGAGGGCAGTTGTGGTCACAGAGTGCAGATGATGAGCTCACATATTGCTGTTGTTGAGGTCACAGAGAGCACCTCTGAGGTCACAGAGTGCAGCTGTTGAGGTCACAGAGAGAAGATCCTGAGTCCCAAGAGTGCAGCTGTTGAGGTGATAGAGTGCAGATGATAAGGTCACAGAGTGCAACTGTGTGGAGCTCCGAATGCAGCTGTTGAAGTCACAGAGTGCAGCTGCTGTCGTCACAGAGACCAGATGTTGGGGCCTAGAGAGAGCAGTATTGAGCTGACAGAGTGCAGCTGTTGAGGTCAAAGAGAGCAGCTGTTGTGGTCACAGAGTGCGGCTGAAGAGGTCACAGAGTGCAGCTGTTGGGGCCAGAGAGTGCAGATATTGAGGTCACAGAGTGCACATGTTGACATCACTGACATCAACTGTAGAGGTCACAGAGTGCAGCTGTTGAGGTCAGAGATTGCAGATTGTGAGCTCACAAAGTGCAGTTGTTGAGGTCACAGAGTGCAGCTAATGAGGTCACAGGGTCAGTTATTCAGGTAACAGAGTACAGCTGATGTAATCACAGAGAGCAGCTTCTGATGTCACAGACAGCAGCTGATGAGTTCAGAGAGTGCATCTAACAAGGTCACAGATTGTAGCTGTAGAGGTCATTGTACCTGTTGAGGAAGCAGAGTGTAGCTAATGAGGTCTCAGAGTGCAGCTGTTGAGGTCACAGAGTGCAGTTCTTGAGGTCACAGCGTGCAGCTTAATAGGAGACAGAGTGCAGTTGCTGAGGTCACTGACTGCAGCTGTTGAGGTCACAGAGTGCAGCTTTTGAGGATGCAGAGTGCACCTAATGAGGTCACACAGCGCACTTGTTGAGGTCACAGAGGGCAGCTGTTCAGGTTACACAGTGCAGCTAATGACGTCACAGAGTTTGATTGTTAAGGTTACAGAGTGCAAATAATGAGTTCACAGAGTGCAGCTGTTGAGGTCAGAGACTGCAGCTGTTGAGGTTACAGAGTGAAGCTGTAGAGGCCAGAGAGTGTACATGTTGACATCACTGACCGCAGCTGTTGAGGTCAGAGATTGCTGCTGTTGAGGTCACAGAGTGCAGCTGTTGAGATCAGAGATTGCAGACTGTGAGCTCACAGAGTGCAGTTGTTAAGGTCACAGTGCAGCTGTTGAGGTCACAGAGTGCAGCTAATGAGGTCACAGAGTGCAGCTGTTGAGGTCACAGAGTGCAGCTAATGAGGTCACAGGGTGCAGTTGTTCAGGTAACAGAGTACAGCTGATGTAATCACAGAGAGCAGCTTCTGATGTCACAGACAGCAGCTGATGAGTTCAGAGAGTGCATCTAACAAGGTCACAGATTGTAGTGGTTGAGGTCATTGTACCTGTTGAGGAAGCAGAGTGTAACTAATGAGGTCACAGAGTGCAGTTGCTCAGGTCACAGAGTGCAGCTTTTGAGGTCACAGAGTACAGCTGTTCAGGTAACACAGTGCAGCTAATGATGTCACAGAGTTTGATTGTTAAGGTCACACAGTGCAACTAATGAGTTCACAGAGTGCAGCTGTTGAGGTCACAGAGTGCAGCTGATGAGGTCACAGAGTGCAGCTGATGAGGTCAGAGACTGCAGCTGTTGAGGTCACAGAGTGCAGCTGATGAGGTCTGAGATTGCAGCGTATGACCTCAGAGAGTGCAGTTGCTGCATTCACAGAGTGCAGATTATGAACTCACATATTGCAGTTGCTGAGGTCAAAATGTGCAGCTGTTGTGGTGTAAGAGTCTAAATTCCTTGTATGACTCAACAAAGATAAAATCACTTGCTGCTTGCCCAGACAATATGTTGTGGGGCAGAGCAAAGACCAATCCTGGATGCAAATCACCTTGTGATTGCATCGTGATAACACTGGACTGCAGCTGGCCTCTAACAATGACCCAAGGACCCAGCCATCACAAGATTTCCTGGCTCCTGAATTCCTGAGGGACAATGCTTGGACACATACCTAAGGACTAAAAACTGTATAAAAGACTTGACCAATACTGGCTCAGGTAGGAAGAAAAACGCAGAGGAAGAAAAACGCAGAGAGAAAAACGCTGAAGGAGGAGCATGCTGCTGAGAAGGAAGGAAGCAGACTGAACCCTCTCTCCATGTCCTAAGTCCCGCTTGCTGCCACTCATGGAGCTGACCCACGCTGCCCAGAGGGATTTCATCTATTCTCCAGCCAAAGCCTCAGCACCCTTTCTCTACAGACCCAGGCTGCCCAAAGGGATCACATCGCATCTCCAGCCAAAGCCTCAGCACCCTTTCTCTATGATTCCTTTCCTCTTCTCTCTCTCTCCTCTCTCTCCCTCTCTATCTTCTCCCTCTCCCCTTCTTATTTCCATTTTCTCTATGTAATAAATAGTCTAGCTGTTGATATTTTGGCCTCGTTTGTGCCTATTAATTTCACAACACGGGAATATTCAAAAGAACTAGTCTCCTTCCCTCTCCGGACCGAGACATGTGGTCACAGAATGCAGCTAATGAGGTCACAGGGTGCAGCTGTTGATGTCACAGAGAGCTGTTGTATAGGTTATAGAGTGCAGTTGTTGAGGTCACAGAGTGCAGTTGCGGAGGCCATAGAGTGCAGCTAATGAGGTCACCGAGTGGAGCTGTTGAGGTCATAGAATGCAGATATCGAGGTCACAGAATGCAGTTGCTGAGGTCACAGAGCGCAGCTAATGAGGTCACAGAGTGCAGTTGTTGAGGTCACAGAGTGCAGTTGTTGAGGGCACAGACTTCAGCTGTTGAGGTAACAGAGTGGAGCTGATGAGATCACAGAGTGATGTTGCTGAGGTCATAGAGTGTAGTTGCTGAGGCCGTAGAGTGCAGTTGCTGAGGTCACAGTGTACAGCTGATGAAGTCTCAGAGTGGAGCTGAAGAGGTCACAAAGGGCAACTCTTGATGTCACAGAGTGCAGCACTTGAGGTCAGAGAGTACAGCTTCTGGGTTCACAGAGTGCAGCTGCTAATGTCACACCGTTCTGTTGTCGAGGTCACAGAGCGCAGGTACAGTGGTCACAGAGTGCAGCTGTTGAGGTTGGAGATTCCATTGTATGAGCTCATAGAGGGCAGTGGTTGAGGTCACAGAATGCAGATTATGAGCTCACATATTGCACCTGTTGAGGTCATAGATTGCAGCTCTTGAGGTCAGAGATTGCAGCATATGAGCTCATAGAGGGCAGTGGAGGTCACAGAGTGCAGCACTTGAGGTCACAGAGTACAGCTTCTGGGTTCACAGAGTGCAGCTGCTGATGTCACAGTGTTCAGTTGTCGAGGTCACAGGGTGCAGATTATGAGCTCACATATTGCTGTTGTTGAGGTCAGAGTGCAGCTAATGAGATCACAGAGTGCAGCTCTTGAGGTCACAGAGGGCAGCTCTTGATGTCACAGAGTGAAGTTGTTGAGGTCACAATGTGCAGCTGTTGTGGTCACACAGTGCAGCTTCTGAGGTCACAGAGTGTAGCTGTTGAGGTCAGAGATTGCAGCGTATGAACTCATAGAATGCAGCTCTTGAGGTTACAGAGTGCAGATTATGAGCTCACATATTCCAGTTTTTGAGGACACAATGTGCAGCTCTTGAGGTCACAGATTGCAGTTGTTGAGGCCATAGAGTTCAGCTGTTGAGTTCAGAGATTGCAGCGTATGAGCTCATAGAAGGCAGTCGTTGAGGTCACAGAATGCAGCTTATGAGCTCACATATTGCACCTGTTGAGGTCTCTGAGTGCAGGTCTTGAGGTTACAGAGTGCACCTTATGAGGTAACAGATTGAAGTTGTTGAGGTCACAGAGTGAAGCTGCTGGGTTCACACAGTGCAGCTGTTGAGGTCACTGAGTGCAGCTGTGAGGTAAGAGATTGAAGTTGTTGAGATAACAGAGTGCAGCTAATCAGGTCACAGAGTGTAGTTCTTGAGGTCAGAGAGTGTACCTCATGAGGTTACAGATTGCAGTTTTTGAGGTCAGAAAGTGCAGCTGTTGAGGTCACAGATAGCAGTGTATGAGCTCCTAGAGGGCAGTTGTTGAGGTCACAGAATGCAGATTATGAGCTCACATATTGCTGTTGTTGAGGTCACTGCAGCTCTTGAGGTAAAAGAGTGCAGCTTCTGAGTTCACAGAGTGCAGCTACTAATGTCACACAGTTCTGCTGTAGAGGTCACAGTGCGCTGGTACAGAGGTCACAGAGTGGAGCTGCTGATGTCATAGAGAGCAGCTGTTGAGGTAAGAGATTGCAGTTGTTGAGAGCACAGAGTGCAGTTGTTGAGGGCACAGAGTGCAGCTAATTTGGTCACAGAGTGCAGTTGTTGAGGTCACAGGGTTCAGCTGTTGAGGTCACAGAGTGCAGATTATGAGCTCACATATTGCTGTTATTGAGGTCACTGAGTGCAGCTCTTGAGGTCAAAGAGTGGAGCTAATGAGGTCACACAGTTCTGTTGTTGAGGTCACCGAGTGCAGTTGTTGATGTCACTGAGTGCTGCTACAGAGGTGACCCAGTGGAGCTGTTGAGGTCATAGAGTGCAGCTGTTGAGGTAAGAGAGTGCAGCTAATTAGGTCACAGAGTGTAGCTGCTAATGTCACAGAGTGCAGTTGTTGAGGTCACAGAGTGCAGCTAATTAGGTCACAGAATGTAGCTGCTAATGTCACAGAGTGCAGTTGTTGAGGTCACAGAGTGCAGCTAATTAGGTCACAGAATGTAGCTGCTAATGTCACAGAGTGCAGTTGTTGAGGTCACAGAGTGCAGCTAATTAGGTCACAGAGTGTAGCTGCTAATGTCACAGAGTGCAGCTGTTGAGGTCACAGAGTGCAGTTGTTGATGTCACTGAGTGCTGCTACAGAGGTGACCCAGTGGAGCTGCTGAGGTCATAGAGTGCAGCTGTTGAGGTAAGAGAGTGCAGCTAATTAGGTCACAGAGTGTAGCTGCTAATGTCACAGAGTGCAGTTGTTGAGGTCACAGAGTGCAGCTAATTAGGTCACAGAATGTAGCTGCTAATGTCACAGAGTGCAGTTGTTGAGGTCACAGAGTGCAGCTAATTAGGTCACAGAGTGTAGCTGCTAATGTCACAGAGTGCAGTTGTTGAGGTCACAGAGTGCAGTTGTTGATGTCACTGAGTGCTGCTACAGAGGTGACCCAGTGGAGCTGTTAAGGTCATAGAGTGCAGCTGTTGAGGTAAGAGAGTGCAGTTGTTGAGGTCACAGAGTGCAGCTGTTGAGGTCAGAGATAGCAGTGTATGAGCTCATAGAGAATGGTTGATGAGGTCACAGAGTGCAGATTATGGTCTCACATACTGCTGTTGTTGAGGTCACTGAGTGCACCTCTTGATATCACAGATTGCAGCATATGAGCTCATAGAGTGCAGCTCTTGAGGTCACAGAGTGGAGCTGTTAAGGTCAGATATAGCAGTGTATGAGCTTATAGAGGGCAGTGGTTGAGGTCACAGAATGCAGATTATGAGCTCACATATTGCTGCTGTTGAGGTCACAGAGTGCAGTTCTTCAGGTGACACAGATCTGTTGCTGAGGTCACCGAGTGCAGTTGTTGATGTCACTGAGTGCTGCTACAGAGGTCACCGAGTGGAGCTGTTGATGTCATAGAACGCAGCTCTTGAGGTAAGAGAGTGCAGTTGTTGAGGTCTCACAGTGATGAGGTCAGTGAGCACAGCTCTTGAGGTCACAGGGTGCACCTTATGAGATAACAGATTGCAGATGTTGAGGCCACAGAGTGCAGATTATGAGCTGACATATTGCTGTTGTTGAGTTCACAGAGTGCAGCTCTTCAGGTCACAGAGTGCTGCTACTCAGGTCACAGATTGCAGCTGTTGAGTACATAGAGTGCAGCAGGTTTGGTCACAGAGTGTAGCTTATGAGGTCAGAGAGTGCAGTTGCTGAGGTCACAGAGTGCAGCTAATGAGGTCTTAGAGTGCTGCTCTTGAGAACACATAGTGAGGCTGTTGAGGACACAGAGTGAGCTGTTGACGTCACAGAGTGCAGTGTGTCACAGTATCACCAAGGTTGGAAGAGACCTCAAAGATCATCAAGTCCAACCTGTCACCACACAGACCTCATGGCACAAGTGCCACATCCAATCCCCTCTGGAACACCTCCAGGGACGGTGACTCCACTCTCAGCCACTCTGACCCCAGCTCTGCCTGGGGTTGCTGTGGCCAAAGTGCAGCCCCTGGCACTGGGACTTGTTGAATGCCATCCTGTTGGCCTCTGCCCATCTGTGCAGTCGGTCGAGGTCCCTCTGCAGAGCCCTTCTGCCCTCTGACTGACCAACATCTGCCCCCAGCTTGCTGTCATATGCAAACTTGCTGAGGACTGACTCAATGCCGTCATCCAGATCATCAATGAAGATGTTAAAGAGGCTGGGGCCCAGCACTGATCCCTGGGGCACATCACTGGTGCCTGGCTGCCAGCTGGCTGTGGCACCATTCACCACCACTCTCTGGGCCCAGCCTCCAGCTAGTTCCTAACCCAGCTCAGAGCTGCTGTCCCAGCCAGGGGCTGACAGCTTGGCCAGCAGTTTGCTGTGGGGGACAGTGTCAAAGGCCTTGCTGAAGTCCAGGCAGACTCCATCCACAGCCTGCTCCACATCCACCAGACGGGTCACCTGATCATAGAAGGAGATCAGGTTGGTCAGGCAGGACCTGCCCTTCCTAAATCCCTGCTGGCTGGGCCTGAGCCCTTGACCATCCTTCAGGTGCAGTGATTGCCCCCAGGATAATCTGCTCCATCACTTTCCCTGGCACTGAGCTCAGGCTGCCAGGCCTGGAGTTTCCAGGTTCCTCCATCCGACCCTGCTTGTGGATGGGGACCACATTGGCCAGTTTCAGTCACCTGGGACCTCTCCAGTGAGCCAGGGCTGGAGGAAAATGATGGAGAGCGGCTTGGCAGCTCATCTGCCAGCTCTCTCAGCACCCTAGGATGGATCCCATCCGGTCCCATGGACTTGTGAGTGTCCAAGTGGCTCAGCAGCTCCCCAGCTAATTCCTCATGGATTTCCAGGGCATCACACTGCTCCCCGACCCCATGGCCCAGCTCAGGAGGCCACTGGTGCTGAGCTCCTCCCTTGCTGTTAAACATTGAGGCAGAGAAGGTGTTCAGGACCTCAGCCTTTGCCTCCTCTTCAGTCACAGTGTTCCCCTCCAGCTCCAGTAAGGAGTGCAGGTTCTTCTTGCCCTTCTTTTTAGTGTTGATATATTTGTAACAATGCTTTTTGTTGTCTCTCACAGAGGTGTTCAGCTTCAGTTCCAGCTGGGCCTTTGCCTCTCTATGAGCTCAGATATTGCAGTTGTTGAGGTCACAGAGGGCATTTGTTGAGGTCAGAGAGTACAGCTGCTGAGGTCACAGAATGCTTTTAATGAGGTCAGTGAGTGCAACTGGTGAGGTCACAGAGGGCAGCTAATGAGGTCACAGAAAGCGGCTCTTGAGATCACATAGTGAGGCTGTTGAGGTCACAGAGTGAGCTGTCGAGGCCACAGAGTACTGCTGCTGAGGTCACAGAGTGCATTTAATGAGGTCAGTGAGTGCAGTTGGTGAGGTGACAGAGTGGTGTTTGAGCTCACATAGTGCAGTTGTTGAGGTCACAGAGTACCGCTGCTGAGCTCAGAGAGTGCAGCTGCTGAGGTCACAGATTGCATCTGCTAATGTCACAGAGAGCCACTCATGAGGTCACAAAGTGTTTTGTTGATGTCACAGAGTGCAGCTGTTGAGGACACAGAGTGCAGCTGTTGAGGTCAGAGATAGCAGCATATGAAGTCATAGAGGGCAGCTGTTGAGATCACAGGGTGCAGATCATGAGCTGACATATTGCAGTGTTTGAGGTCTCAGAGTGCAGTTGTTGAGGGCACAGACTTGAGCCGTTGAGGGCACAGAGTGTAGATGTTGAGTTGAGAGATTGCTGCCTATGAGCTCATAGAGGGCAGTTGTTGAGGTCACAGAGTGCAGATTATGAGCTCACAGAGTGCAGCTCTTGAGGTCACAGCGTGCAATTGTTCAGGTCACAGCGTGCAGTTGCTCAGGTCACAGAGTGCTGCTACAGAGGTCACAGAGTGGAACTGTTGACATCATAGAGGGCATCTCTTGAGGTAAGAGAGTGCAGCTGTTGAGGTCACAGAGTGTAGTTCTTGATGTCACAGAGTGCAGTTGTTGAGGTCACAGTGTACAGCTGATGAGGTAACAGAGTGCAGCTGAAGAGCTCATAGAGTGCAGCTGAACAGGTCACAGAGTGCAGTTGTTGAGGTCATAGGGTACAGCTGTTGAGGACAAAGAGTTCAGCTGTTGAGACCAGAGATTTCAGCGTTTGAGCTCAGAGAGCGCAGCTCTTGAGGTCAGAGAGAGCAGCTGCTGATGTCACAGAGTGCTGCTCTTGAGGTCGCAGTGTGTGGCGTGTCACAGAATCACCAAGGCTGGAAGAGACCTCGAAGATCATCGAGTCCAAGCTGTCACCACAGACCTCATGACTAGACCATGGCACCAAGTGCCACCTACAATCCCCTCTTGAACACCTCTCTCTGCTCTTGACAAGGCTCTTGGCCACCAAAACCTCCCTGGCACTCAGAGGGGAGGCCCCCAGGGAGCAGGACTGGGCCCAGACCTCAGAGCTCATCCAGGCCAACCTGGGACCTAATCCCCAGCCCCTCCTGACAGCTAAACCATGGCTCCAAGTGCCACATCCAAGCCTTCCCTGAACACCTCCAGGGCTGGGGACTCCACCACCTCCCTGGGCAGCTCATCCCAGTGGCCAGTTCCTCTTGCTGGGAAGAACTTTCTCCTCCCCTCCAGCCTCAACCTCCCCTGGCACAGCTTGAGATGTGTCCTCTTGTTCTGCTGCTGGGTGCCTGGCAGAAGAGACCAACCCCCAGCTGGCTCCAACCTCCCTGCAGGGAGTTGTAGAGAGCAATGAGGTCTCCCCTGAGCCTCCTCTTCTGCAGGCTAAACAACCCCAGCTCCCTCAGCCTCTCCTCACAGGGCTGTGCTCAAGGCCTCTCCCCAGCCTTGTTGCCCTTCTCTGGACACCTTCAAGTGTCTCGATGTCCTTCCTAAACTGAGGAGCCCAGAACTGGACACAGGACTCAAGGTGTGGCCAAACCAATGCAGAGTACAGGACACAATGACTTCCCTGCTCCTGCTAGCCACACTGTTCCTCAGGCAGGCCAGGATGCCCTTGGCCTTCTTGGCCCCCTGGGCACACTGATGGCTCATGTTTAGGTGGTGATCAATCAGCACCCCCAGGTCCCTCTCTGTTTGGGAGCTCTCAGCCACTCTGACCCCAGCCTGTAGCTCTGCCTGGAGTTGCTGTGGCCAAAGTGCAGCACCAGGCACTGGGACTTGTTGAATGCCATCCTGTTGGCCTCTGCCCATCTGTCCAGTCGGTCGAGGTCCCTCTGCAGAGCCCTTCTGCCCTCTGACTGACCAACATCTGCTCCCAGCTTGGTGTCAGCTGCAAATTAGCTGATGACAGACTCCGTCCCCTCATCCAGATCATCAGTGAAGATATTGCTCAGGCTGGGGCCCAGCACTGCTCCCTGGGGCACACCACTGGTGCCTGGCTGCCAGCTGGCTGTGGCACCATTCACCACCACTCTCTGGGCTCGGCCCTCCAGCCAGTTCCTAACCCAGCTCAGAGCTGCTGTCCCAGCCAGGGGCTGACAGCTTGGCCAGCAGTTTGCTGGGGGGGACAGTGTCAAAGGCCTTGCTGAAGTCCAGGCAGACCACATCCACAGCCTGCCCCACATCCACCAGGCAGTCACCTGGGCATAGAAGGAGATCAGGTTGGAGAGGCAGGACCTGCCCTTCCTAAATCCATGTTGGCTGGGCCTGAGCCCTTGACCATCCTTCAGGTGCAGTTATTGCCCCCAGGATAATCTGCTCCATCACTTTCCCTGGCACTGAGCTCAGGCTGCCAGGCCTGGAGTTTCCAGGTTCCTCCATCCGACCCTGCTTGTGGATGGGGACCACATTGGCCAGTTTCAGTCACCTGGGACCTCTCCAGTGAGCCAGGGCTGGAGGAAAATGATGGAGAGCAGCTTGGCAGCTCATCTGCCAGCTCTCTCAGCACCCTAGGATGGATCCCATCCGGTCCCATGGACTTGTGAGTGGTCAAGTGGCTCAGCAGGTCCCCAGCTAATTCCTCATGGATTTCTGGGGCATCACACTGCTCCCCGACCCCATGGCCCAGCTCAGGAGGCCACTGGTGCTGAGCTCCTCCCTTGCTGTTAAACATTGAGGCAGAGAAGGTGTTCAGGACCTCAGCCTTTGCCTCCTCTTCAGTCACAGTGTTCCCCTCCAGCTCCAGTAAGGAGTGCAGGTTCTTCTTGCCCTTCTTTTTAGTGTTGATGTATTTGTAACAATGCTTTTTGCTGTCTCTCACAGAGGTGTTCAGCTTCAGTTCCAGCTGGGCCTTTGCCTCTCTCATTTTATTCCTACATAATCTAACCACTTCCCTGAACATACCTGGAGAGGCCTTCCCCTCCTTCCAGAGCTGATACAGCCTCTTTTTTCCCCTTCAATCCTCCAGCAGCTGCTTGCTCATCCAGGCCCAGAGCCTTCCCCTCGGCTCATCTTTTCGCACATGGGAACCTCCTCGGGGAGGGTTTCCCTCCCTGTAACCCCCTCCTTCTCCCCCTACCTCTTTTTTTTTCCCAGAAAGGGGTTAGAGAGAGAAAGAAAGGCAGTTATTAAGGAAAAGAGATGTTATTAGGCTTCAAAGCACATGCAGGGATTAGTTTTGCTTATCTCAATGCCAGCTCCGGCTGGTTGCTCAGAAGCAGACAGGCTGGAAAGGCAGAACAGGCAGGAAAGGCAGAGCAGGCTGGAAAGGCAGAGCAGGCAGGAAAGGCAGAACAGGCTGGAAAGGCAGAGCAGGCTGGAAAGGCAGAACAGGCAGGAAAGGCAGAGCAGGCTGGAAAGGCAGAGCAGGCTGGAAAGGCAGAACAGGCAGGAAAGGTAGAGCAGGCTGGAAAGGCAGAGCAGGCTGGAAAGGCAGAACAGGCAGGAAAGGCAGAGCAGGCAGGAAAGGCAGAGCAGGCTGGAAAGGCAGAACAGGCTGGAAAGGCAGAGCAGGCAGGAAAGGCAGAGCAGGCAGGAAAGGCAGAACAGGCTGGAAAGGCAGAGCAGGCTGGAAAGGCAGAACAGGCAGGAAAGGCAGAGCAGGCTGGAAAGGCAGAACAGGCAGGAAAGGCAGAACAGGCAGGAAAGGCAGAACAGGCTGGAAAGGCAGAGCAGGCTGGAAAGGCAGAACAGGCAGGAAAGGCAGAACAGGCTGGAAAGGCAGAGCAGGCTGGAAAGGCAGAACAGGCAGGAAAGGCAGAGCAGGCTGGAAAGGCAGAGCAGGCTGGAAAGGCAGAACAGGCAGGAAAGGTAGAGCAGGCTGGAAAGGCAGAGCAGGCTGGAAAGGCAGAACAGGCAGGAAAGGCAGAGCAGGCAGGAAAGGCAGAGCAGGCTGGAAAGGCAGAACAGGCTGGAAAGGCAGAGCAGGCAGGAAAGGCAGAGCAGGCAGGAAAGGCAGAACAGGCTGGAAAGGCAGAGCAGGCTGGAAAGGCAGAACAGGCAGGAAAGGCAGAGCAGGCTGGAAAGGCAGAACAGGCAGGAAAGGCAGAGCAGGCAGGAAAGGCAGAACAGGCTGGAAAGGCAGAGCAGGCTGGAAAGGCAGAACAGGCAGGAAAGGCAGAGCAGGCAGGAAAGGCAGAACAGGCAGGAAAGGCAGAGCAGGCAGGAAAGGCTGAACAGGCAGGAAAGGCAGAGCAGGCTGGAAAGGCAGAGCAGGCAGGAAAGGCAGAACAGGCAGGAAAGGCAGAGCAGGCAGGAAAGGCAGAACAGGCAGGAAAGGCAGAGCAGGCTGGAAAGGCAGAGCAGGCAGGAAAGGCAGAGCAGGCAGGAAAGGCTGAACAGGCAGGAAAGGCAGAGCAGGCAGGAAAGGCTGAACAGGCAGGAAAGGCAGAGCAGGCAGGAAAGGCAGAACAGAGGCAGAATCTCAGAGAAAATTCCCACTGCCCTACAAGTTAAAGCTGCACTCTGCCCATGCACCGATGAAATCCGTTCAGAATATCTGAGTGTTTTCATTCTGGTACCAAACCATTCAGCCAGAGTGTCCCAGCACTGTCCCTTGCTTAAAGGCACAGCCTCACACAGTCACATGTAGGGGTAGGTTTGGCAAGCCAGTGCCCTGTGCCCGTGCCCATGCCCGTGTTTGCCTCACGCACTGCGTTGCCACAGGGTCTGCCCTGCATGGGACTCGAACCAGCATCATTCCCTAGCGCCTGGCTGCAGATTGACGCCGTTGCCTGGCTACGGTCAATGCCGCTCTGCCTGCCGGCCCCACGGACTGAGCTCCACGGACTGAGCCCCACGTCCCACACCCTGCGTCCCTCACCCTGCATCCCATACCCCATGTCCCACACCCCATGACCCACACCCTGCGTCCTGCATCCCACATCCCGCACCCCTCATTCCGCACCCCACATCCCACACCCCATGTCCTGCAGCCCGCATCCCATACCCCATGACCCACACCCTGCATCCCATGTCCTGCACCCCTCATTCCTCACCCCACATCCCGCACCCTGTGTCCTGCATCCCACATCCCACACTCCGTGTCCTGCAGCCTGCATCCCACACCCCACATCCCACACTCCATGTCCTGCAGCCTGCATCCCATATCCTGCACCCCTCATTCCTCACCCCACATCCCACACCGTGTCCTGCACCCCACATCCCACACTCCGTGTCCTGCAGCCTGCATCCCACACCCCACATCCCACACTCCGTGTCCTGCAGCCTGCATCCCACACCCCACATCCCACACTCCATGTCCTGCAGCCTGCATCCCACACCCCACATCCCACACTCCGTGTCCTGCAGCCTGCATCCCACACCCCACATCCCACACTCCATGTCCTGCAGCCTGCATCCCACACCCCACACCCCACACTCCGTGTCCTGCAGCCTGCATCCCACACCCCGTGTCCTGCACCCCACGTCCTGCGGACAGGGCCAGCTGTTGCCTGTGGCATTGCTGAGTGAGGGAACCGTGGTAGCCCTGTGTGCACCACCCGTCCCGGAGCGATACAGCCACCTCCCCACGCTGAAGTGGGGACTTTGCTCTGTCAGGACCGGCAGCCATCAGGGCCGAGCCCCCGGGCCGTGGCAGGAGTCACTTCCCCCATGCAGAGGAGCCGCTGGCCGTGCCCTGCGCACCACAGTGACAAGGTTTTGACCCGCGCAGCACGAAGCACTCCCAGGCAAGTCACTCCCCAGGCTGAGCTGCAAATGCCTCCCAAAGACTCACGCACAGCTCCAGGACAGCTCAGTGCCCTGCACAGCTGCACTCTGACCTCAACAGCTGCACTCTGTGACCTCACCAGCTGCACTCTGTGACCTCAGCAGCCACACTCTGTGACCTCAGCAGCCACACTCTGTGACCTCAGCAGCTGCACTCTGTGACCTCAGCAGCCACACTCTGTGACCTCAGCAGCCACACTCTGTGACCTCAGCAGCTGCACTCTGTGACCTCAGCAGCTGCACCCTGTGACCTCAGCAGCCACACTCTGTGACCTCAGCAGCTGCACTCTGTGACCTCAGCAGCCACACTCTGTGACCTCAGCAGCCACACTCTGTGACCTCAGCAGCTGCACTCTGTGACCTCAACAGCTGCACTCTGTGACCTAAGCAGCTGCACTCTGTGACCTCAGAGCTGTACTCTGTGACCTCAACAGCCGTACTCTGTGACCTCAACAGCTGCACTCTGTGACCCCAACAGCCGTACTCTGTGACCTCAACAGCTGCACTCTGTGACCTCAACAGCTGTACTCTGTGACCTCAACAGCTGCACTCTGTGACCCCAACAGCCGTACTCTGTGACCTCAACAGCTGTACTCTGTGACCTCAACAGCTGGACTCTGTGACGTCAACAGCTGCACTCTGTGACCTCAACAGCCAAACTCTGTGACCTCAACAGCTGCACTCTGTGACCTAAGCAGCTGTACTCTGTGACCTCAACAGCCGAACTCTGTGACCTCAACAGCCACACTCTGTGACCTCAACAGCCGCACTCTGTGACCTAAGCAGCTGTACTCTGTGACCTCAACAGCTGTACTCTGTGACCTCAACAGCTGCACTCTGTGACCTCAGCAGCTGCACTTTGTGACCTCAACAGCCGCACTCTGTGACCTCAACAGCCGCACTCTGTGACCTAAGCAGCTGTACTCTGTGACCTCAACAGCTGTACTCTGTGACCTCAACAGCTGCACTCTGTGACCTCAGCAGCTGCACTTTGTGACCTCAACAGCCGCACTCTGTGACCTCAGCAGCTGCACTCTGTGACCTCAACAGCCGCACTCTGTGACCTCAGCAGCTGTACTCTGTGACCTCAACAGCTGTACTCTGTGACCTCAACAGCCGCACTCTGTGGCCTCAACAGCCGAACTCTGTGACCTCAGCAGCTGCACTCTGTGACCTCAACAGCTACACTCTGTGACCTCAACAGCTGCACTCTGTGACCTCAGCAGCTGTACTCTGTGACCTCAACAGCTGCACTCTGTGACCTCAACAGCCGCACTCTGTGACCTCAACAGCCGAACTCTGTGACCTCAACAGCTACACTCTGTGACCTCAACAGCCGAACTCTGTGACCTCAGCAGCTGCACTCTGTGACCTCAACAGCTACACTCTGTGACCTCAACAGCCGAACTCTGTGACCTCAGCAGCTGTACTCTGTGACCTCAGCAGCCGCACTCTGTGACCTCAACAGCCACACTCTGTGACCTCAGCAGCTGCACTCTGTGACCTCAGCAGCTGCACTCTGTGACCTCAACAGCCGCACTCTGTGACCTCAGCAGCTGCACTCTGTGACCTCAACAGCCGCACTCTGTGACCTCAACAGCTACACTCTGTGACCTCAGCAGCTGCACTCTGTGACCTCAGCAGCTGCACTCTGTGACCTCAACAGCCGCACTCTGTGACCTCAGCAGCTGCACTCTGTGACCTCAGCAGCTGCACTCTGTGACCGCAACAGCCGCACTCTGTGACCTCAGCAGCTGCACTCTGTGACCTCAACAGCCGCACTCTGTGACCTCAGCAGCTGCACTCTGTGACCTCAACAGCCGCACTCTGTGACCTCAACAGCTACACTCTGTGACCTCAGCAGCTGCACTCTGTGACCTCAACAGCCGCACTCTGTGACCTCAACAGCCGAACTCTGTGACCTCAGCAGCTGCACTCTGTGACCTCAACAGCTACACTCTGTGACCTCAGCAGCTGCACTCTGTGACCTCAGCAGCTACACTCTGTGACCTCAACAGCCGCACTCTGTGACCTCAACAGCCGAACTCTGTGACCTCAACAGCCGCACTCTGTGACCTCAGCAGCTGCACTCTGTGACCTCAACAGCCACACTCTGTGACCTCAGCAGCTGCACTCTGTGACCTCAACAGCTACACTCTGTGACCTCAGCAGCTGTACTCTGTGACCTCAACAGCCGCACTCTGTGACCTCAACAGCTGCACTCTGTGACCTCAACAGCTGTACTCTGTGACCTCAACAGCTACACTCTGTGACCTCAACAGCTGCACTCTGTGACCTCAACAGCTGCACTCTGTGACCTCAGCAGCTGTACTCTGTGACCTCAGCAGCTGTAGTCTGTGACCTCAACAGCTACACTCTGTGACCTCAACAGCTACACTCTGTGACCTCAACTGCCACACTCTGTGACCTCAACAGCTGCACTCTGTGACCTCAGCAGCTGTACTCTGTGACCTCAACAGCTGCACTCTGTGACCTCAACAGCCGTACTCTGTGACCTCAACAGCCGCACTCTGTGACCTCAACAACTGTACTCTGTGACCTAAGCAGCTGTACTCTGTGACCTCAACAGCCAAACTCTGTGACCTCAACAGCTGCACTCTGTGACCTAAGCAGCTGTACTCTGTGACCTCAACAGCCGAACTCTGTGACCTCAACAGCCACACTTTGTGACCTCAACAGCTGCACTCTGTGACCTAAGCAGCTGTACTCTGTGACCTCAACAGCTGTACTCTGTGACCTCAACAGCCGCACTCTGTGACCGCAGCAGCCGCACTCTGTGACCTCAACAGCTGCACTCTGTGACCTCAACAGCCGCACTCTGTGACCTCAGCAGCTGCACTCTGTGACCTCAACAGCCGCACTCTGTGACCTCAGCAGCTGTACTCTGTGACCTCAACAGCTGTACTCTGTGACCTCAACAGCCGCACTCTGTGACCTCAACAGCCGCACTCTGTGACCTCAGCAGCTGTACTCTGTGACCTCAGCAGCTGCACTCTGTGACCTCAACAGCCGCACTCTGTGACCTCAGCAGCTGTACTCTGTGACCTCAACAGCTGCACTCTGTGACCTCAGCAGCTGCAGTCTGTGACCTCAGCAGCTGCACTCTGTGACCTCAACAGCCTCACTCTGTGACCTCAGCAGCTGCACTCTGTGACCTCAACAGCCTCACTCTGTGACCTCAGCAGCTGTACTCTGTGACCTCAACAACTGCACTCTGTGACCTCAACAGCCGTACTCTGTGACCTCAGCAGCCACACTCTGTGACCTCAACAGCTGTACTCTGTGACCTAAGCAGCTGTACTCTGTGACCTCAACAGCTGTACTCTGTGACCTCAACAGCCACACTCTGTGACCTCATTAGCTGCACCCTGTGACCTCAACAGCCGCACTCTGTGACCTCGACAGCTGTACTCTGTGACCTCAGCAGCTGCACTCTGTGACCTCAACAGCCGCACTCTGTGACCTCGACAGCTGTACTCTGTGACCTCAACAGCTGCACTCTGTGACCTCAGCAGCCACACTCTGTGACCTCAACAACTGAACTCTGTGACCTCAACTACTGTACTTTGTGACCTCAACTACTGCATTCTGTGACCTCAACAGCTCACTCTGTGACATCAATAGCCGCACTCTGTGACCTCATTAGCTGCACTCTGTGACCTCAACAGGTGCAATCTGTGATCTCCACAACTACATTCTGTGAGGTCATACACTGCAATCTCTGACCCAAACAGCTTCACTCCTACCCCCCCACACACCTGCACTCTGTGACCTCAACAGCTGCACGCTTTGAACATAGTGACTGCACTCCGTGAGGACAGACAGTGCAACCCCTGGCCTCAGCAGCTGCACTCTGTGACCTCAACAGCCGCACTCTGTGACATCATTAGCTGCACTCTGTGACCTCAATAGCCGCACTCTACGACCTCTTCAGCTGTACTCTGTGTCATCAACAGCTGCACTCTGGGACCACTTCAGCTGCACTCTTTGAACTCATCAGCCATACACTGTGCCTTCAATAACTGCACTCTGTGACCTCATTAGCAGCACTCTGTGACCGCACTCACTGACCTCATTGACTGCACTCTGTGACAATAGCAGCTGCACTCTGTGACCTCAGCAGCTGCACTCTGTGACCTCATTAGCAGCACTCTGTGACCGCACTCACTGACCTCATTGACTGCACTCTGTGACAATAGCAGCTGCACTCTGTGACCTCAGCAGCTGCACTCTGTGACCTCAGCAGCTGTACTCTTTGACTTCAAGAGCTGCACTCTGTCACCTTAACAACAGCACTCTATCTGCTCATACACCGCACTCTGTGACCTCAACAGCTGCACTCAGTGACATCAACAGCTGCACTCTGTGATCTCAACAGCTGTACTCAGTGACATCAACAACTGCACTCTGTGATCTCAAGAGATTCAGTCTCTGACCTCAGTAGCAGCACTCTGTGACCTCAACAACTGCTCTCAGTGGGATCATACGCTGCAGTCTCAGACCTCATCAGCTGTACTTTGTGACCTCAACATCTGTACTCTGTGACCTCAACAACTGCACTCTGTGACATTAGCAGATGCACTCTGTGATGTCATCAGCTGTACTCTCTGACCTCAGCAGCTCTACTCTGTGACCTCAAAAATGGCACTCTGTGACCCCAATAACTGCACTCCCTGACCTCATTACCTGCACCCTGTGATCTCAACAACTGCACTCTTTGACCTCAACAGCTGCACTCTGTGAGTTCATACACTGCAATCTCAGACCTCAACAGCTGCACTCTGTGAGTTCATACACTGCAATCTCAGACCCCAACAGCTGCACTCTCTGAGTTCATACACTGCAATCTCAGACCCCAACAGCTGCACTCTGTGACCTCAGTAGCAGGACTCTGTGATCTCAAAACCTGCACTGTGTGACATCATCAGCCACACTCTGTAACCTCAGCAGCTGCACTCTGTGACCTCAACAGCAATGCTCTCTGGCCTCAACATTTGCACACTGTGACCTCAACATCTGTGCTCTGTCAGTTCATACATCTCAAGATCATCAGATCTTGTCCTTGTGGGTGACTTCAACCTGCCAGATATCTGCTGGGAACTTAATTCAGCAGAGAGAAGGCAGTCCAGGAAAGTCCTGGAGCGCATGGAGGACTGCTTCCTGCTGCAGCTGTTAAGTGAGCCTAGCAGGGGCCAGGCTCTGCTTGACCTGCTGCTCTCCAATAGGGAAGGGCTGGTGGGAGATGTGACCGTGGGAGGCTGCCCAGGGTGCAGTGACCACGAGATAGTGAAGTTTTCAATATGCAGGGAGCTAGGGAGGAGCACCAACAGAACCTTCACCTTGGACTGCAGGAGGGCAAACTGCAGCCTCTTTAAGAAACTTATTTGTAAAGTTCCCTGGGTACCAACCCTCAAGAACCGAGGGGTCCAGGAGGGTTGGAGCTGCTTCAAGCAGGAGCTCTTGAAGGCACAGGAACTGGCAGTGCCCATGTGCTGAAAGATGAGCCCAGGGGAAGGCTCTGGGCCTGGGTGAGCAAGCAGCTGCTGGAGGATTGAAGGGGAAAAAGAGGCTGTATCACCTCTGGAAGGAGGGGAAGGCTTCTCCAGGTATGTTTAAGGAAGCTGTTAGATTATGTAGGAGAAAACTTAGAGAGGCAAAGGCCCAGCTGGAACTGAAGCTGAACACCTCTGTGAGAGACAACAAAAAGCATTGTTGGAGCAGATTATCCTGGCAGCAATAACTGCACCTGAAGGATGGCCAAGGGCTCAGGCCCAGCCAGCATGGATGTAGGAAGGGAAGGTCCTGCCTCTCCAACCTGATCTCCTTCCATGTCCAGGGGACTGCCTGGTGGCTGTGGCGCAGGCTGTGGATGTGGTCTGCCTGGACTTCAGCAAGGCCTTTGACACCATCCCCCACAGCAAACTGCTGGCCAAGCTGTCAGCCCCTGGCTTGGACAGCAGCTCTGAGCTGGGTTAGGAACTGGCTGGAGGCTGAGCCCAGAGGGTGGTGGTGAATGGTGCCACAGCCAGCTGGCAGCCAGGCACCAGTGGTGTGCCCCAGGGAGCAGTGCTGGGCCCCAGCCTGATCAATATCTTCATTGATGATCTGGAGGAGGGGATTGAGTCAGTCATCAGCAAGTTTGCAGATGACACCAAGCTGGGAGCAGATGTTGGTCAGTCAGAGGGCAGAAGGGCTCTGCAGAGGGACCTTGCCAGGCTGGACAGATGGGCAGAGGCCAATGGGATGGCATTCAACAAGTCCCAGTGCCAGGGGCTGCACTTTGGCCACAACAACCCCATGCAGAGCTACAGGCTGGGGGCAGAGTGGCTGAGAGCTGCCAAACAGAGAGGGACCTGGGGGTGCTGATTGACAGCTGCCTGAACATGAGCCAGCAGTGTGCCCAGGGGGCCCAGAAGGCCAATGGCATCCTGGCCTGCAGCAGGAACAGTGTGGCCAGCAGGAGCAGGGAGGTCATTGTGCCCCTGGACTCTGCATTGGTTAGGCCACACCTTGAGTCCTGCTTCCAGTTTTGGGCTCCTCAGTTTAGGAAGGACATTGAGAGACTTGAAGGTGTCCAGAGAAGGGCAACAAGGCTGGGGAGAGGCCTTGAGCACAGCCCTGTGAGGAGAGGCTGAGGGAGCTGGGGTTGCTTAGCCTGCAGAAGAGGAGGCTCAGGGGAGACCTCTCTACAATTACCTGAAAGGTGGTTGTAGCTGGGTGGGGGTTGGTCTCTTCTGCCAGGCAACCAGCCCCAGAACAAGAGGACACAGTCTCAAGCTGTGCCAGGGGAAGTTTAGGCTCACGGTGAGTAGAAAGTTCTTCACTGAGAGAGCTGTTCATCACTGGGATGTGCTGCCCAGGGAGGTGGTGGAGTCCCCATCCCTGGAGGTGTTCAAGAGGGGATTGGATGTGGCACTTGGTCTAGTCGTGAGGTCTGTGGAGACAGGTTGGACTCGATGATCCTGGAGGTCTCTTCCAACCTTGGTGATGCTGTGATACACTGCACTCTGTGACCTCAAGAGCCTCACTATGAGCCTCAAGAACAGCACTCTGAGACCTCATTAGCTGCACTCTGTGACCTCAAGAGGTAGTCTCCATGACTTCAGCAGCTCCACTCTGTGACATCAGCAGCTGCAATCTGTGACCTCAGTAGCAGCACTATGTGGGCTGAAAAACTGCACTCCGTGACATAAAGAGCCTCACTCTGTGACCTCATCAGCTGCACTCTGTGGCCTCAACAAATGCACTTTGTGACCTCAAGAGCGGCACTCTGTGACATTAGCTACACTCTGTGACCTCTGCAGCTGTAATCTGTGACCTCAGCAGCTGTACTCTGTGTCTGCAAGAACTGCCATCTCTGACCTCAAGAACTGCCCTCTCTGACCTCATTAGCTGCACTCTGTGGCCTCAATAAATGTACTTTGTGACCTCAAGAGCGGCACTCTGTGACCTCAAGAGCGGCACTCTGTGACCTCAGGAGCTGTACTCTGTGACCTCAGCAGCTGTACTCTCTGACCTCAACAACTGCCCTCTGTGACCTCAACATCTGCAATTTGTGAGCTCATAAGCTGCACTCTGTGACCTGAACAACTGCATTCACTGACCTCATTAGCTGCACTCTGTGACTTCAAGAGCTGCACTCTGTGACCTCAACAACTGGAATATGTGAGATCATAAACTGCACTCTGTGACCTCAACAGCTGCACTCTGTGACCTCAACAACTGGAATATGTGAGATCATAAGCTGCACTCTGTGACCTCAACAACTGGAATATGTGAGATCATAAACTGCACTCTGTGACCTCAACAGCTGCACTCTGTGACCTCAACAACTGGAATATGTGAGATCATAAGCTGCACTCTGTGACCTCAACAGCTGCACTCTGTGACATCAACAACTGCACTCCGTGACCTCATAAGCTGCACTCTGTGACCAAAACTACTGCACTCCGTGTCCTCAACAGCTGCACTCTGTGACCTCAGTAGCAATACTCTCTGACCTCAACAGCTGCACTGTGTGGCATCAAGAGCCAGACTCTGTAACCTCATCAGCTGCACTCTGTGACCTCAACAAATGCACTTTGTGACCTCAAGAGTGGCACTCTGTGACCTCAACAGCTGAACTCTGCGACCTCATCAACTGCATTCTGTGACCTCATTATCCCCACTCTGTGACCTCAAGAGCTGCACTCTATGAGCTCATACTCTGCAATCCCTGACCTCAACAGCTGCACTTTGTGAGCTCAAGAGTTGCACTCTGTAATCTCATTAGCTGCACTCTGTGACCTCAACAGCTGCACTTAGTGACCTCAACAAATGCACGTAGTGACCTCATACGCTACACTCTGTGAACAAAACTGCTGCACTCTGTGAGCTCAACAAAACACTTTGTGACCTCATGAGTGGCTCTCTGTGACATTAGCAGATGCAATCTGTGACCTCAGCAGCTGCACTCTCTGAGCTCAGCAGCGGTACTCTGTGACCTCAACAACTGCACTATGTGAGCTCAAACACCACTCTCACCTCACCAACTGCACTCACAGACCTCATTAAATGCACTCTGTGACCTCAGCAGCAGTACTCTGTGGCCTTGACAGCTCACTCTGTGACCTCGACAGCCTCACTATGTGATCTCAAGAGCTGCTTCCTGTGACCTCATTAGCTGCACTCTGTGACCTCATTAGCTAAACAGTATGGCCACAACAGCAGCACTTTGTGACCTCTACAACTGCACTCTGTGAGCTCATAATCTACACTCTGTGACCTCAGCAACTGCAGTCTGTAACCTCAGAAGCAGCACTCTGTGACCTTAACAACAGCACTTTGTGACCTCAAGAGTGGCACTCTGTGACATTAGCAGCTGCAGTCTGTGACCTCTGCAGCTGTAATCTGTGACCTCAGTAGCTGCACTCTGTGACCTCAATAAATGCACTTTGTGACCTCAAGAGTGGCACTCTGTGACCTCAGCAGCTGTATTCTCTGACCTCAGCAGCTGTATTCTCTGACCTCAGCAGCTGTACTCTGTGACCTCAGCAGCTGCACTCTGTGACCTCAGCAGCTGTACTCTGTGACCTCAGCAGCTGTATTCTCTGACCTCAGCAGCTGTACTCTGTGACCTCAGCAGCTGCACTCTCTGACCTCAGCAGCTGTACTCTGTGACCTCAGCAGCCGCACTCTGTGACCTCAGCAGCTGCAGTCTGTGACCTCAGCAGCTGTACTCTCTGACCTCAGCAGCTGCACTCTGTGACCTCAGCAGCTGTACTCTGTGACCTCAGCAGCTGCACTCTGTGACCTCAGCAGCTGTACTCTGTGACCTCAGCAGCTGCACTCTGTGACCTCAGCAGCTGTACTCTGTGACCTCAGCAGCTGCACTCTGTGACCTCAGCAGCTGTATTCTGTGACCTCAGCAGCTGCACTCTGTGACCTCAGCAGCTGCACTCTGTGACCTCAGCAGCTGTACTCTCTGACCTCAGCAGCTGCACTCTGTGACCTCAGCAGCTGTATTCTGTGACCTCAGCAGCTGCACTCTGTGACCTCAGCAGCTGCACTCTCTGACCTCAGCAGCTGCACTCTGTGACCTCAGCAGCTGTACTCTGTGACCTCAGCAGCTGCACTCTGTGACCTCAGCAGCTGTATTCTCTGACCTCATCAGCTGTACTCTGTGACCTCAGCAGCTGTATTCTGTGACCTCAGCAGCTGCACTCTGTGACCTCAGCAGCTGCACTCTCTGACCTCAACAACTGCCCTCTGTGACCTCAACAACTACAATATCTGAGCTCATAGAGAGGCAAAGGCCCAGCTGGAACTGAAGCTGAACACCTCTGTGAGAGACAGCAAAAAGCATTGTTACAAATACATCAACACTAAAAAGAAGGGCAAGAAGAACCTGCACTCCTTACTGGAGCTGGAGGGGAACACTGTGACTGAAGAGGAGGCAAAGGCTGAGGTCCTGAACACCTTCTCTGCCTCAATGTTTAACAGCAAGGGAGGAGCTCAGCACCAGTGGCCTCCTGAGCTGGGTAATAGGGTTGGGGAGCAGTGTGATGCCCCAGAAATCCATGAGGAATTAGCTGGGGACCTGCTGAGCCACTTGGACACTCACAAGTCCATGGGACCCAATGGGATCCATCCCAGGGTGCTGAGAGAGCTGGCAGATGAGCTGCCAAGCCGCTCTCCATCATTTTCCTCCAGCCCTGGCTCACTGGAGAGGTTCCAGGTGACTGAAACTGGCCAAGGTGGTCCCCATCCACAAGCAGGGTCGGATGGAGGAACCTGGAAGCTCCAGGCCTGGAGCCTGAGCTCAGTGCCAGGGAAAGTGATGGAGCAGATTATCCTGGGGGCAACCACTGCACCTGAAGGATGGCCAAGGGCTCAGGCCCAGCCAGCATGGATTTAGGAAGGGAAGGTCCTGCCTCTCCAACCTGATCTCCTTCCATGATCAGGTGACTGCCTGGGGGATGTGGGGCAGGCTGTGGATGTGGTCTGCCTGGACTTCAGCAAGGCCTTTGACACTGTCCCCCACAGCAAACTGCTGGCCAAGCTGTCAGCCCCTGGCTGGGACAGCAGCTCTGAGCTGGGTGAGGAACTGGCTGGAGGCTGAGCCCAGAGAGTGGTGGTGAATGGTG
The DNA here is from genome assembly GCF_014839835.1 of Dryobates pubescens. Classification (NCBI taxonomy): domain Eukaryota; kingdom Metazoa; phylum Chordata; class Aves; order Piciformes; family Picidae; genus Dryobates; species Dryobates pubescens. Next base: position 17,238,077 of record NC_071635.1, read on the forward strand.
CCACAGCCAGCTGGCAGCCAGGCACCAGTGATGTGCCCCAGGGCTCAGTGCTGGGCCCCATCCTCTTTAACATCTTCATTGATGATCTGGATGAGGGCATTGAGTCAGGCATCAGCAAGTTTGCAGATGACACCAAGCTGGGAGCAGATGTTGGTCAGTCAGAGGGCAGAAGGGCTCTGCAGGGGGACCTGGACCCACTGGACAGATGGGCAGAGGCCAACAGGATGGCATTCAACAAGTCCCAGTGCCAGGGGCTGCACTTTGGCCACAGCAACCCCAGGCAGAGCTACAGGCTGGGGGCAGAGTGGCTGAGAGCAGCCAGGCAGAGAGGGACCTGGGGATGCTGATTGACAGCTGCCTAATCAGGAGCCAGCAGTGTGCCCAGGGGGCCAAGAAGGCCAATGGCATCCTGGCCTGCATTAGGAACAGTGTGGCCAGCAGGAGCAGGGAGGTCTTTGTGCCCCTGGACTCTGCATTGGTTAGGCCACACCTTGAGTCCTGTGTCCAGTTCTGGGCACAGTTGAGGGCAACAAGGCTGGGGAGAGGCCTTGAGCACAGCCCTCTGAGGAGAGGCTGAGGGAGCTGGGATTGTTTAGCCTGGAGAAGAGGAGGCTCAGAGGTGACCTCATTGCTCTCTACAACTACCTGAAAGGAGGTTGTAGCCAGGGAGGGGTTGGTCTCTTCTCCCAGGCCCTCAGCACCAGAACAAGAGGACACAGTCTCAAGCTGCGCCAGGGGAGGTTTAGACTCGAGGTGAGGAGAAAGTTCTTCCCTGAGCGAGTCGTTCGGCATTGGGATGAGCTGCCCAGGGAGGTGGTGGAGTCGCCGTCCCTGGAGGTGTTCAGGAAGAGCCTGGCTGAGGCCCTTAGTGCCATGGCTGAGTTGCTCAGATGGTGCTGGGGGAGAGGTTGGACTGGATGAGCTCTGAGGCCTTTTCCAAGCTAGTTAATTCTATTCTATTCTATTCTATTCTATTCTATTCTATTCTATTCTATTCTATTCTATTCTAAGCTGTTGGAGAGCAGCAAAGGGGAAAGGGACCTGGGGGTCCTTGTGGATGGAAGGTTGACCATGAGCCAGCAATGTGCTCTGGTGGCCAACCCTAACCCTCTCCCTCTGCTCTGCCCTGCTGAGGCCACAGCTGCAATCTTGTCTCCAGTTCTGGGCCCCTCAGCTCCAGCAGGAGCTCAGGGAGCTGCTGCAGAGAGCCCAGCCCAGAGGCACAGAGCTGCTGCAGCCAGGGGAACATCTCCCTGTGAGCCAGGATGAGAGCTGGGGCTTGGAGCTTGGAGCAGAGGAGCCTGAGGGTGACCTCATTGCTGGGGATGAAGATGTGCAGGGCTGGAGCCAGGCTCTGCTCAGGGCTGGCCAAGGACAGCACCAGGGGCACTGGGGGCAAGCTGGAGCAGAGGAGGTGCCAGGGGAACAGGAGGGAAACCTTTGTCCCTGTGAGGGTGCTGAAGCCTGGAGCAGGCTGCCCAGGGGGGTTGTGGAGTCTGCTCTGGAGATACTCAGACTCCACCTGGATGTGTGCTGGGTGCCCTGCCCTGGGTGCCCTGCTCTGGCAGGGGTTGGATGATCTCCAGAGGTCCCTTCCTGAGTTCTCAGTGGTGTTTTCTGCTTCCTTCCTGCAGCACTTTCTTGGCTGTTTGTGCAGAAGGTGCACCAGGAGTCAAGCATTGGTCATGTTCTGTGCTTTTGGACAGGCTGAACAGAAAGATCCTCACAGGATGGGTTGGGTTGGAAGGGATCCCAAAGCTCATCCAGCCCCAGCCCCCTGCCATGGGCAGGGACACCTCCCCCCAGCCCCAGCTTGCTCAGGGCCTCATCCAGCCTGGCCCTGAACCCCCCCAGGCAGGAGGCAGCCACAGCCTCCCTGGGCAGCCTGTGCCAGAGTCTCCCCAGCCTCACTCTCAAGGATCTCTTCCTCCTCTCCACTCTCAGTCTCTCCTCTCCCAGCTCCAAGCCATTGTTCCTCAGCCTGGCACTGCCAGCCCTTGCTCAGAGTCCCTCCCCAGCTCCCCTGGAGCCCCTTATCATAGAATCAATAAGGCTGGAAAGGACCTCAGAGCTCATCAAGTCCAAGCTGTCACCCAACCCCTCCTGACTACTAAACCCTGGCTCCAAGTACCACATCCAAGCCTCTCTGGAACACCTCCAGGGCTGGGGACTCCACCACCTCCCTGGGCAGCTCATCCCAGTGGCCAATTCCTCTTGCTGGGAAGAACTTTCTCCTCCCCTCCAGCCTCAACCTCCCCTGGCACAGCTTGAGACTGTGTCCTCTTGTTCTGGGGCTGGGGGCCTGGGAGAGGAGACCAACCCCCAGCTGGCTCCAACCTCCCTGCAGGGAGCTGGAGAGAGCAAGAAGGTCTCCCCTGAGCCTCCTCTTCTGCAGGCTAAGCAACCCCAGCTCCCTCAGCCTCTCCTCACAGGGCTGTGCCCCAGACCCCTCCCCAGCCTTGTGCCCCAGACCCCTCCCCAGCTTTGTTGCCCTTCTCTGGACACCTTCAAGTCTCTCAATGTCCTTAAACTGAGGAGCCCAGAGCTGGACACAGCACTGAAGGTGTGGCTGGGAGGCTGCTCTGAGCTCTCCCAGGATTCTGAGCTATGCAGCTGTGAAAAACTGGGAAGCAAAGCTGGTGTCTGGGATGCCTTGGCCAAGGTGAGGAACAGAGGCTGCATGTAAATCAGAGCAGCTGAGGAGGCAGGAGAGGAGTGGGAATATCTCCATTTCTGGGGGTTAATGCAGTGCTGTGGCCTCTCACCCCTGGAAGCAGGAGGATCAATTCAGGCTTGGGTCACACTTGGAAATGAGGTTAGTGAGCTCAGGCTGTGGAGCTGCTGAAGCCATTGTCTGCTGGGAAGGAATGGCCAAGAGTGTGCAGGGAGGCTGGGGGAGCTGGGTCTGGCTCAGCTCTTGTACCCAGGAGCTGGGGGTGCTCAGCCTGGAGAGGAGAAGGCTCTAGGCAGAGCTCAGAGCAGCCTCCCACTCCCTGAAGGGCTCCAGGAGAGCTGGGGAGGGACTCTGGCCAAGGGCTGGGAGTGCCAGGCTGAGGAACAATGGCTTGGAGCTGGGAGAGGAGAGACTGGGGGAGCTTCAGGGCACTTAATGCTTGCAGATGGCTTTCAAAAAGGAGCAGTGGGTGCAGGTGTCCAGTGCCTGACCCCAGCAGGTGACAGAGAGTGTGGCTCCATCAGCCTCAAGCACAAGGAGAACATCCACAATGTACCTTCCTGCTGAGGGTCAACCAGAGCAAGTGCAGGGTCCTGCCCCTGGGCTGAACAGTCCTCAGGGGCTGGCTCCCCCCTGGCTTTGTGTCTCTGCCTTTGTCCCAGGGCTTTGCTCTTTCCATCCCAGCTGCTTTAGTTTCTTCCCCAGCCCAGCAGCCTCTCTCCCTCCTTCCCTTTCCCTTCCCTCTGGGAAGCAGAGAGCTCCCTGGGGAGCCTCTGGCACTCCTTTAGCGCCCAGCCCAGCCCTGGCCCTTCACCCCTGAGGGCAGTGCAGGGAACAGCTCTGGTCCTGTGTGCAGGTCGAGGACAAAGCTCCTGCTGGCCGATGGAGATTGGTCAGAGAGGCCTCTGGAAGGCACCTCTGGGGGCCTGGCTTCTGGGGATGTTTTGTCAGTGCTGCAGGCAGCAGGCTGCAGGCAGCAGCGGCAGTGTGCAGCTGGCACCAGGCTGAGTGGTGCTGTCCATGGGCCAGAGGGACAGGAGGGCATCCAGACGGCCCTGGGCAGGCTGCAGAGGTGGTGCCAGGGGAAGCTGCTGAGGCTCAACCAGAGCAAGGGCAGGGTCCTGGCTCTGGGCTGGGACAATCCTCACTGCCAGCACAGCCTGGGGGAGGAGGGCAGAGAAAGCATTGAGGCCCCCCCAGGAGGGTGCAGATGGCACCAGCTGAGTGGTGTGGTGCAGGAGTGTGAGGGATGGGAGCCAGGCAGAGGCAGCTGCAGAGAACCTCCTGAGCTTCAACAAGGCCCAGGGCAAGGTCCTGCTGCTGGGTCAGGGCAAGGCCAGAGACCAGTCCAGGCTGGGGGTGAGGAGAGTGAGAGCAGCCCTGAGGAGAAGGCCTTGGGGGGGCTGGGGAGGGGAGAAGCTGGCCAGGAGCAGGCAGGGTGAGGCTGCAGCACAGGAGGCCAAGGGCAGCCTGGGCTGCACCCAAAGCATCCTGGCCTGCATCAGGAACAGTGTGGCCAGCAGGAGCAGGGAGGTCATTCTGCCCCTGTACACTGCACTGGTTAGGCCGCACCTCGAGTACTGTGTCCAGTTCTGGGCCCCTCAGGTTAGGAAGGAGGTTGACTTGCTGGAACGAGTCCAGAGAAGGGCAACAAAGTTGGTGAGGGGTTTGGAGCACAGCCCTGTGAGGAGAGATTGAGGGAGCTGGGGTTGCTTAGTCTGGAGAAGAGGAGACTCAGGGGTGAGCTTATTGCTCTCTACAACTACCTGAAGGGGGGTTGTAGACAGGCAGAGGTTGGTCTCTTCTCCCAGGCAACCAGTACCAGAACAAGAGGACACAGTCTCAGGCTGCGTCAGGGGAGGTTTAGGCTGGAGGTTAGGAGGAAGTTTTACACAGAGAGAGTGATTGCCCACTGGAATGGGCTGCCTGAGGAGGTGGTGGGGTCGCCAACGCTGGGGGTGTTCAGGGCGAGGCTTGACAGGATGCTTGGTTGTATGGTTTGGTTGATTAGGTGGTGTCGCATGATGGGTTGGACACGATGATCTCGAAGGTCTCTTCCAACCTGGTTAATTCTATTCTATTCTATTCTATTCTATTCAAAGTAGGGAGGCCAGAGCTGGAGAGAGGGATCCTGCCCCTATGCTCTGCCCTGGGGAGACCTCACCTGCAGGGCTGGGGCCAGCTCTGGAGCCCTCAGCACAGGAGGGAGCTGGAGCTGAGGGAGAGGCTCCAGAGGAGGCCAGCAAGATGCTGAGGGGCTTGGAGCAGCTCTGCTGTGGGGCCAGGCTGAGGGAGCTGGGGGTGTTGAGCCTGCAGAAGAGAAGGCTGCAGGCAGAGCCCAGAGCAGCTGCCAGTCCCTGCTGGGGCTTATTCATCACTATTTTTTGTGTTCTACTAATAGCCAGGGGGGGGCTGACCTCTGCTGGCCAGCCCCCAGTGGCTCTTGTAGTCCTGCAGCCACCTCTCCAGGCACAACTGCCACATGCAGCTGGTCAGCAGCTCTCCAGCCCCTGGGTGGGAGGTGGACATGAGGCTCCAAGTGGCTTTCCTGCAGCTTTGGGCACATCAGTCATTTGCAGCCCCTTGGGGTCTCCTCCTTCTCCTGGGAAACTTCCATTTCCCCTGAGTGCTAGCAGGGATTATCTCTGAGCACACAGCAAAGGCTGGAGCCCCTCTGGCCACCACTTCAGTGCCTGGAGCTGCTCTGGGGGCTGGTAGCACAGTGGGTGGGCACAGCTCCCCCTCCCAGCAGGAGCTCTGTGTGTGGGCAGCGTCGGCAAGCCCCGGCCCTGCGGCTGGGCAGTGCTTGGGGTTGCAGCTTGCTGACAGGTGGTGCTCTGCACCAGGGCTCTGCTCTGCACCAGGGCTCTGCTCTGCACCAGGGCTCTGCTCTGCACCAGGGCTCAGCTCTGCACCAGGGCTCTGCTCTGCACCAGGGCTCTGCTCTGCACCAGGGCTCTGCAGCCTGATGGGGAAGATGTGCAGAGTGCGGCATGAGGGAGTAGACCTGCAACTAATCACTCCATGTTCAGGTGGTGAGGGAGATAAGGGCAGAGACCTCAGGTCTCTGAGGTCAAAGAGACACAGAGTCAGAGAATCATGGAGTCAGAGAGAGTCAGAGTCAGAGAGTCAGAGTCATAGAATCAGAGAGTCAGAGAGTCAGAGAGAGTCAGAGTCATAGAATCAGAGAATCAGAGAGTCATAGATCATAGAATGATAGAATCAGAGAGTCATGGAGTCATAGAATCATGGAGTCAGAGAGTCATAGAGAGTCAGAGTCAGAGAGTCAGAGAATCAGAGAGTCAGAGAGTCATAGATCATAGAATGATAGAATCAGAGTCACAGAGTCATGGAGTCATAGAATCATGGAGTCAGAGTCACAGAGTCATAGAATCATAGAATCACAGAGTCATAAAGTCAGAGTCATAAAGTCACAGAGTTATGGAATCATAAAATCATAGTCTCATAGACTCAGAGTCACAGAGCCATAGTCATAGAGCCACAGTGTCATAGAGCCACAGTGTCATAGAGCCAAAGAGTCACAGAGCCACAGAATCATGTAGTCACAGAGTCATACAATCATAGTCACTGAGGCATAGAATGATAGAGTCACAGAGTAACAGAGTCATAGAGACATAGAATGATAGAGCCACAGAGTCATGGACTCAAAGACAGAGTCCCAGAATCAGAGTGATGGAGTCACAGAGTCATAGAGATCTGGAATCATGGAACCAGAGTCACAGAGCCAGAGAGGCAAAGACTTGTAGAGTGATGGAGTCACAGAATCATAGAGTGATGGAGTCAGAGTCACAGATTCACAGAGTCAAAGAGTCACAGAGTCAGAGAATCCTAGAGAGTCACAGTATCACAGTATCAGTCAGGGTGGGAAGGGACCACAAGGAGCATCCAGTTCCAACCCCCTGCCATGGGCAGGGACACCCCACACTAGATCAGCCTGGCCAGAGCCTCATCCAGCCTGGGCTTAAACACCTCCAGGGCTGGGGCCCCAACCACCTCCCTGGACAACCCATCCCAGGGCTTCACCACTCTCATGGGGAAGAACTTCCTCCTCACCTCCAGCCTCAATCTCCCCACCTCCAGCTTCATTCCATTCCCCCTAGTCCTAGCACTGCCTGAGATCCTGAGCAGTCCCTCCCCAGCCTTCTTGGAGCCCCCTGCAGATCCTGGAAGGCCACAATGAGGTCACCTGGAAGCCTTCTCTTCTCCAGACTGAACAGCCCCAACTCTCTCAGGCTGTGCTCAGAGCAGCTCCAGCCCTCTGCTCCTCCTCCTGGCCCTGCTCTGGACACCTTCCAGCCCCTCCAGAGCCTTCCTGGCACAGAGGCTGCAGAGCTGGCCCCAGAGCTGCAGCTGTGGGCTCAGCAGAGTGGAGCAGAGGGGCAGAATCCCCTCCCTGGCCCTGCTGGCCACACTTCTCTTGCTGCAGCCCAGGCTCTGCTTGGCTCTCTGGGCTGCAAGTGCTCCCTGCTGGCTCCTGCTGAGCTTCTTCTCCCCCAGCACCCCCAAGTCTCTCTCCTCAGGGCTGCTTTCCAGCCAGTCCCTGCCCATAGAATCATAGATTCAAAGAGTCATAGGATCATAGAGTCAGAGTCAGTCATAGACTCAGAGTCATAGAGTCACAGAGTCTCTGAATCATAAAGTCATAGAGTTATGGAATCCTAAAATCATAGAGTCAAGGCTCTCAGAATCATAGAGGAACTGTCACAGAATCATAGAGTTATAGAATCAGAGTCAGAGGCACAGACTCATGGAGTCAGAGAGGCAGTCACAGAGGCATTGAGTCATAGAGTCACAGAGTCAGAGAGTCATAGAGTCACACAGTCAGAGAGCCAAAGAGTCATAGAGTCACACAGAGAGTCATGGAGTCAGAGTCAGAGAGTCACAGAATCATAGTCACAGTCTGCCCAGCAGACAGGAGGGGAAGGGTTTGGTACAATGGGCAGAGAGCAGTGCTGAGGAGAAGGCCCTGGGGGTGCTGGGGGAGGAGCAGCTCCCCAGCAGGCAGCAAGGGGAGCTGGCAGCCCAGAAGCCAAGGCTGTGCTGGGCTGAGCCCCAGCAGTGTGGGCAGCAGGGGCAAGGAGGGGATTCTGCCCTCTGCTCTGCTCAGCCCTCCCCTGCAGGGCTGGGGCAGCTCTGGGGCCCCCAGCACAAGGACCTGGAGCTGCTGCAGAGGCTCCAGAGGAGGCCACAGAGATGCTCAGAGGCTGCAGAGCCTCCCCTGTGGGGCCAGGCTGGGAGAGCTGGGGCTGCTGGAGAGGAGAAGGCTCCAGGGAGACCTCAGAGCAGCTTCCAGTGCCTGAAGGGCTCCAGGAGAGCTGGGGAGGGACTCTGGACAAGGGCTGGGAGTGCCAGGCTGAGGAACAATGGCTTGGAGCTGGGAGAGGAGAGACTGAGAGTGGAGAGGAGGAAGAGATCCTTGAGAGTGAGGCTGGGGAGACTCTGGCACAGGCTGCCCAGGGAGGCTGTGGCTGCCTCCTGTTTGGGGGCGTTCAGGACCAGGCTGGATGAGGCCCTGAGCAGGCTGGGGCTGGGGGGAGTCGTGGAGAGCCAGGAGGTCTCCCCTCAGGCCAATGCTGACCACAGGCTCCCTGCTAATACCAAATCTCTCCCTGCTGCTCCTTGGAGGCCAGCAGGTGGAAGCCCAGAGGCCAAGGCTTCAGTTTCCTGAGGGAGACTCTGAGAGCCTTGGAGTGACCTTGGAGGGCTGTGCAAAGTGGGGCAGAGGACTTTTGGCTCTCCCAGCAGCTGCAGGTTCCTGTGGAGCTCCCCTGGCTCCCTTGCAGCAAAGTCAACAACCATCAGCTGGAGCCTGGAGCTGAAGTGATGACAAACCCTGCTCCTGTGACAGCTGCCAAGAGGAAGCTTTCAAAGCCTGCCCAGAGAAGTTGATAATCAAAAGCTGTTTAAGGAAGCTCTGGAGCCCAAGGGGCAGGGGGTGAGCAGAGCAGCTGCAAGTCAATCGTTGTCTTCATTGCTCTCATGACCTGAGCTCCTCTCCTGGCCTTTCCTTAATCTTGGCCTTGCCTCCTGTCTCAGTTGTGCCCTGGAAGTGCTGGGGAGCAGCCTTGGTGCTGCTGGAGGCTTCCCTTTGGATCAGGCTGCTCTGCTCTTGGAGGCACAGATCTGCTTGGCTCAGCAGGGAGAGGGGCAAGGAATTGCTTTCCTCAGAGGAGCAGACTGGGCAAGGAGGTTCTGCTGATTCTGTCTGAAGCAGCTCAGAGAACCCCAGCGTGGTGGGGGGCAGAAGGGACCTCTGGAGATGTAGCCCAAGCCCCCTGCTGCAGCAGGGCACCCACAGCAGCTGGCCCAGGAGCAAATGCCCAGGGGGGTTGGAAGCTCTCCAGAGCAGGAGACTCCACAACCTCTATGGGCAGCATGCTCCAGGGCCACAGCACCCAAAGAAGGTTCTCCTCCTGTTCAGGTGGAACCTGCTGGGGTCCACTTTGTGCCCCTTGCCCTTGGTGCACCACTGGGCACCCTGAGCATCTGTGTGAATATTCAATAAGCCTTATGACCAGGTTGGATGAGGCCTTGAGGAACCTGGGCTGGTGGGAGGTGTCCCTGCCCATGGCAGGGGGTTGGGATCACAGCATCACAGCTCCCAGGGTGCTGGGGGCTGGGAGGGAGCCCTGGAGAGCTTCCAGTGGCAGCCCCTGGCAGAGCAGGAGCAGAGGATCCAGCCCAGGGCACACAGAACACAGCCAGCCAGGGCTGCAGAGGCTCCACAGAAGGAGACTCCACAACCTCTCTGGGCAGCCTGCTCCAGGCCTCTGGCAGCCTCCCAGCCAAGAAGTTGCTCCTGATGCTGAGCTGGAAGCTCCTGGGCTGCACTTTCCATCCCTTGCCCCTTGGCCTGTGCCAGGGCACAGTGAGCAGAGGCTGTCCCTGTGCCTCCCTTCCTGCCCCCCAGCCCTCAGCTCCTGAGAGCCATTGCTCAGCTCCCTCTCAGCCTTCTGCTCTCCACACTCAGCACCCCCAGGGCTCTCAGCCTCTCCTCCCCAGGCAGTGCTGCAGTCCCTTCAGCAGCCTTGCAGCCTGCCTTGGCCTCTCTGCAGCAGCTCCCTGTCCCTCCTGAGCTGGGCAGCCCAGGGCTGGAGGCAATCTTCCAGCTGGGGCCTCACTGATCTTCAGGTCCCTTCCAACCCAACCCATCCTGTGACCCTCTGACCAGAGAAGAGTGAGGGAGCAGCTGTGCTGGAGTGGGGCAGCAGCAGGACAGCTCTGTGCTCTCTGGAGATCACAGAACCATAGAATCAGCCAGGCTGGAAAAGACCTCAGAGCTCATCCAGTCCAACTGGGGACCTAATCCCCAACCCCTCCTGACAGCCAAACCCTGGCTCCAAGTGCCACATCCAAGCCTGGCCTGAACCCCTCCAGGGCTGGGGACTCCACCACCTCCCTGGGCAGCTCATCCCAGTGGCCAATTCCTCTTGCTGGGAAGAACTTTCTCCTCCCCTCCAGCCTCAACCTCCCCTGGCACAGCTGCAGACTGTGTCCTCTTGTTCTGGGGCTGGGGGCCTGGCAGAAGAGACCAACCCCCAGCTGGCTCCAACCTCCCTGCAGGGAGTTGCAGAGAGCAAGAAGGTCTCCCCTGAGCCTCCTCTTCTGCAGGCTAAGCAACCCCAGCTCCCTCAGCCTCTCCTCACAGGGCTGTGCCCCAGACCCCTCCCCAGCCTTGTGCCCCAGACCCCTCCCCAGCCTCCTTGCCCTTCTCTGGACACCTTCAAGTCTCTCAATGTTCTTAACCTGATGAGCCCAGAACTGGACACAGGACTCGAGCTGTGGCCTCAGCAGTGCTGGCGCAGCACCTAAGTTGTGGTGTCCTGGCTGTGCTCCTTTGGGCAGTGCCTGTCCCCCCCTGTGGCTGCTCTCCTGCTCTGCTCCCGGGCAGCCTGCAGCCCTCCCGGCAGCCTGCAGCCCTCCCGGCAGCCTGCGGGCCGCCGGTGACAGCTCCCCGGCCGCGGGCAGGTAACGAGCGGCTGATCAGGAGCTGCAGTTATCTTTCCCTTCATGTTTATTGCAGTCTGCTGCAGTTATTTCCGAGGCCCTGACAGTGATGGACAGCTTCTATTAAGGCCTCCCCGAGGCAGCTGGATGGAGCAGATACATTAAATAAAAGCAGTTATTGCTTTTCATTGCCCTCCGTGAAGCAGCGGCTGCTAAATAGCTTCTGCCATCAGATGCAGTTAGGTACAAGGCTTTAATTTGAGGGACTGCTCTATAACACCGCACAATTGACACTGGGCTTTGTTTCCCCTACAATAATCATTGTGTACATCCTGCAGAATTGATGAGCTGTCTGCTGGGGAGGGAGCAGGGGGGAGCAGGCAGCCAGGATGGGGAGGAGGTGAGGAGGGGGCGGGGGGGCAGCTGCCTTTGTTGCTCTTTCTTCCCTTTTCTCTCCCTCTCTCGTTTTTCTCCCCCCTCCGCGTGTGTGTTGTGCTTGTCAGACGTTTGCAGCCCAGACAGGAACAATGTCAAGCAGAGCTCCTTATCTCAGGATGTTGTAATGTAGCTGCTGTAAGCCCCTCGCCTGGAGACGAGATAAGAGCAACCTTACAAGCTCGGAGGGAGGGAGAGGAGGGGGAGCTAGGCAAAGCGCGGGGGGCAGCAGTGCCCCCCCGGGCCGGGCCAACAAAGGCAGAGCTGTCAGGGCCCCGTTATGACTCTTTCTGGTGCCAGGCAGGGCTGCGGCCGCGGCCAGCGGCAGCGCTAATGATGATGTCTGCGGAGCAGGCTGCGGCTGCCCGGCGAGCTGCCGGCTTTATCTCGCTGGCTGAGCCCGGGGGCAGCTGTGTGCCTTGGCTGCTCTCCCCTCTCCCTCCCTCCCCTCTCTCTCTCTCTGCCGCATATTAATCCTTTAGTGGAGGTAATTAAATGCGTGCTTAATGGCAGCGAGCTGGCAGAGCGGCGGGACAATTGAATTAGCGCTTCTGATGGGGACCGTGCTACAAGATGAACTAAATGCAATTACTGGAGGCATTTTTCTCCCGGCCCAGCCTGGCTGACATGACAGGACTTAATTACAGCTTGTTAGACACAGCGGGGAGCCGCCGGAGCTGCCCCTGCAGGCAGGGCTGTGCCCCTCCTGCGCCCGCCCTGCCCGCCCGGGAAGGGTTCAGCCTGCTGGCAGGGTGCTGAGGGTGCAGGCAGCTGGGGGGGGGGAAGCAGGGATTAAACCCCACACAAGGGCCTGGCTGGGGAAGGTCTTGAGATCATTAAGCCCAGCCAGAACCTCGCAGGCCCCTGCACAGAGCTGGCAGAGTGGTCCTGAGCTCCTTGTCCCAGCATCTCGTAAAGCCCTGCAGGGGTGGGGACTCCACCACCCCCCAGGCAAGCAGCAGAAGAGGAAGGCTCAGGGCTCTGCTGCTGGGAGTCTGGAGGGGTCTTTGAGAAGATCCTCCTTGGCCAGGGACCCCAGTGCAAGAGGAACCTGGAACTGCTGGAGGGGGTCCAGAGGAGGCCACCAAGATGCTCAGAGGCTGCAGAACCTCCCCTGTGGGGCCAGGCTGGGAGGGCTGGGGCTGTGCAGCCTGGAAAGAAGGCTCCAGGCAGACCTCAGAGCAGCTTCCAGTACCTGAAGGGCTCCAGGAGAGCTGGGGAGGGACTCTGGGCAAGGGCTGGGAGTGCCAGGCTGAGGAACAATGGCTTGGAGCTGGGAGAGGAGAGACTGAGAGTGGAGAGGAGGAAGAGATCCTTGAGAGTGAGGCTGGGGAGACTCTGGCACAGGCTGCCCAGGGAGGCTGTGGCTGCCTCCTGCCTGGAGGTGCTCAGGGCCAGGCTGGATGAGGCCCTGAGCAAGCTGGGGCTGGGGGGAGGTGTCCCTGCCCATGGCAGGAGGCTGGCACTGGATGATCTCTGAGGTCCCTTCCTGTGCAAACCCTTCTCTGAGGGTGGGCAAAGAGCAGGGGCAGAGCCCTCTGTGGAGTCCTGCTTGCAAGGGGCAGCTTGCTGCTCAGGCAGGGGTTTGGCACACCACCACCACAGGGCTCTGATGCAGATGTGAGGCTCTCCCTGCAGGCAGCTCCTCTGGGGGCTAAGCAGGGTGTGTGGCACTGCTCAGCAAGGCAATGCTCCCCAGGCCACAATGCTCCCAGCAGAGACTCAGGATCCAGCCAGGGTGCCACCCAAGGGGCACTGCTCAGCACCAGACCCGGCAGAGCTGGTGCTGGTCACTGCTGGATGTGGTGGAGGCTCCAGCCCTGGAGACAATGAAGGTCAAAGCTGCTGTGGCCCTGGGCAGCCTGCTCCAGTTGGAGCTGTCCCTGCTGGCTGCAGGGGGGTGGACAAGGGGTCCCTGCCAGCCTGCTGCATTCTGTGATCCTTGTGGGGGTCAGGCAGTGACTGCACTCAGGGACCCTCAGGCTCCCTTCCAGCCAAGGTGAGTCTAAGGCTCTCTGTGTGCCTGTGGTCTTGAGTGCTGCTGTCAGCAGGGCCAGAGATCAACTTCCTTGATCCCAGCTGGCCCTTGCTAGAGCATCACAGCTCACAGGGTGTTAGGGGTTGGAAGGGACCCCTGGAGAGCTTCCAGTGGCAGCCCCTGGCAGAGCAGGAGCAGAGGATCCAGCCCAGGGCACACAGAACACAGCCAGCCAGGGCTGCAGAGGCTCCACAGAAGGAGACTCCACAACCTCTCTGGGCAGCCTGCTCCAGGCCTCTGGCAGCCTCCCAGGTTGGAAAAGACCTCAGAGCTCATCCAGTCCAACCTGGGACCTCATCCCCAACCCCTCCTGACAGCTAAACCCTGGCTCCAAGTGCCACATCCAAGCCTTGCCTGAACACCCCCAGGGCTGGGGACTCCACCACCTCCCTGGGCAGCTCATCCCAGTGGCCAATTCCTCTTGCTGGGAAGAACTTTCTCCTCCCCTCCAGCCTCAACCTCCCTTGGCACAGCTTGAGACTGTGTCCTCTTGTTCTGGGGCTGGGGGCCTGGCAGAAGAGACCAACCCCCAGCTGTCTCCAACCTCCCTGCAGGGAGCTGTAGAGAGCAAGAAGGTCTCCCTGAGCCGGGGGTGCAGCTGTGTGGAGCTCGGGGGGGCAGTGCCGGCCGGGTCACACGGAACAGCAGGGCTGGAAGGGAGCTGGGAAGCTCCTCCGGTGCAAGCCCCCTGCCGGAGCGGGCGGCAGAGGCCTGAGCGCCGCGGCCGGGGGAGCTGCGGGGCTGCTGACACTAGGGGGACTGCGAGCCCGGCGCTGCCGGCCCGGGGGGCCGCGGAGGTGGCAAAGCCTGGCGCTGCGGCGGGGGCTCTGCACAGGGCTCTGCACAGGGCTCTGCACAGGGGCTCTGCACAGGGCTCTGCACAGGGGCTCTGCACCGGACTCTGCACAGGGCTCTGCAGAGGGGCTCTGCACAGGGCTCTGCACAGGGGCTCTGCACCGGGCTCTGCACAGGGCTCTGCACCGGACTCTGCACAGGGCTCTGCACAGGGGCTCTGCACAGGGCTCTGCACAGGGGCTCTGCACAGGGCTCTGCACAGGGCTCTGCACAGGGCTCTGCACAGGGGCTCTGCACAGGGCTCTGCACAGGGCTCTGCACCGGGCTCTGCACAGGGCTCTGCAGAGGGGCTCTGCACAGGGCTCTGCACAGGGGCTCTGCACCGGGCTCTGCACAGGGGCTCTGCACAGGGGCTCTGCACAGGGCACTGCACAGGGCTCTGCACAGGGCTCTGCACCGGACTCTGCACTGGGGCTCTGCACAGGGCTCTGCACAGGGCTCTGCACAGGGCTCTGCACAGGGGCTCTGCACAGGGCTCTGCACAGGGCTCTGCACAGGGCTCTGCACAGGGCTCTGCACAGGGCTCTGCACCGGGCTCTGCACAGGGCTCTGCACAGGGGCTCTGCACAGGGCTCTGCACAGGGGCTCTGCACAGGGCTCTGCACAGGGGCTCTGCACAGGGCTCTGCACAGGGCTCTGCACAGGGCTCTGCACAGGGCTCTGCACAGGGTCTGCACAGGGCTCTGCACAGGGCTCTGCACAGGGCTCTGCACAGGGCTCTGCACAGGGGCTGCACAGGGCTCTGCACAGGGGCTCTGCACTGGGCTCTGCACAGGGCTCTGCACAGGGCTCTGCACAGGGCTCTGCACTGGGCTCTGCACAGGGCTCTGCACAGGGCTCTGCACAGGGCTCTGCACAGGGGCTCTGCACAGGGCTCTGCACCGGGCTCTGCACAGGGCTCTGCACAGGGCTCTGCACAGGGCTCTGCACAGGGCTCTGCACAGGGCTCTGCACAGGGCTCTGCACAGGGGCTCTGCAGCAGGGCTCTGCACAGGGCACTGCACAGGGCTCTGCACAGGGCTCTGCACAGGGCACTGCACAGGGCTCTGCACAGGGCTCTGCACTGGGGCTCTGCACAGGGCTCTGCACAGGGCTCTGCACAGGGCTCTGCACAGGGCTCTGCACAGGGGCTCTGCACAGGGCTCTGCACTGGGCTCTGCACAGGGCTCTGCACCGGGGCTCTGCACAGGGCTCTGCACAGGGCTCTGCACAGGGCTCTGCAGCGGGGCTCTGCACGGGCTCTGCACAGGGGCTCTGCACAGGGCACTGCACAGGGCTCTGCACAGGGCTCTGCACAGGGCACTGCACAGGGCTCTGCACAGGGCACACTGCACAGGGCTCTGCAGCGGGGCTCTGCACAGGGCACTGCACAGGGCTCTGCACAGGGCACTGCACAGGGGCTCTGCACAGGGCTCTGCACAGGGCTCTGCACTGGGGCTCTGCACAGGGCACTGCACAGGGGCTCTGCACAGGGGCTCTGCACAGGGGCTCTGCACAGGGGCTCTGCACTGGGGCTCTGCACAGGGCACTGCACAGGGGCTCTGCACAGGGCACTGCACAGGGGCTCTGCACAGGGGCTCTGCACTGGGCTCTGCACAGGCACTGCACAGGGGGCTCTGCGACGGGCTCTGCACAGGGGCTCTGCACAGGGCACTGCACAGGGCTCTGCACAGGACTCTGCACAGGGCACTGCACAGGGCTCTGCACAGGGCACTGCACAGGGGCTCTGCACAGGGCTCTGCACAGGGCTCTGCACTGGGGCTCTGCACAGGGCACTGCACAGGGGCTCTGCACAGGGGCTCTGCACAGGGCACTGCACAGGGGCTCTGCACAGGGGCTCTGCACTGGGGCTCTGCACAGGGCACTGCACAGGGGCTCTGCACTGGGGCTCTGCACAGGGGCTCTGCACCGGGCTCTGCACAGGACTCTGCACAGGGCACTGCACAGGGCTCTGCACAGGGGCTCTGCACCGGGCTCTGCACAGGGCTCTGCACAGGGCACTGCACAGGGCTCTGCACAGGGCACTGCACAGGGGCTCTGCACAGGGGCTCTGCACAGGGCTCTGCACAGGGGCTCTGCACAGGGCACTGCACAGGGCTCTGCACAGGACTCTGCACAGGGGCTCTGCACAGGGCTCTGCAGCGGGGCTCTGCACAGGGCACTGCACAGGGCTCTGCACAGGGCACTGCACAGGGGCTCTGCACAGGGCTCTGCACAGGGCTCTGCACTGGGGCTCTGCACAGGGCACTGCACAGGGGCTCTGCACAGGGGCTCTGCACAGGGGCTCTGCACAGGGCACTGCACAGGGGCTCTGCACAGGGGCTCTGCACTGGGGCTCTGCACAGGGCACTGCACAGGGGCTCTGCACTGGGGCTCTGCACAGGGCTCTGCACAGGGCTCTGCACAGGGGCTCTGCACAGGGCTCTGCACAGGGGCTCTGCACAGGGGCTCTGCACAGGGCTCTGCACAGGGCTCTGCACAGGGCACTGCACAGGGGCTCTGCACTGGGGCTCTGCACAGGGGCTCTGCACCGGGCTCTGCACAGGACTCTGCACAGGGCACTGCACAGGGGCTCTGCACAGGGCTCTGCACAGGGGCTCTGCACAGGGCTCTGCACAGGGCTCTGCACAGGGCACTGCACTGGGGCTCTGCACAGGGGCTCTGCACAGGGGCTCTGCACTGGGGCTCTGCACAGGGGCTCTGCACTGGGGCTCTGCACAGGGGCTCTGCACAGGGGCTCTGCACAGGGCTCTGCACTGGGGCTCTGCACAGGGGCTCTGCACAGGGCACTGCACAGGGGCTCTGCACAGGGGCTCTGCACTGGGGCTCTGCACAGGGGCTCTGCACAGGGGCTCTGCACAGGGCTCTGCACAGGGCTCTGCACAGGGGCTCTGCACAGGGGCTCTGCACAGGGCTCTGCACAGGGCACTGCACAGGGGCTCTGCACAGGGGCTCTGCACAGGGGTTCTGCACAGGGGCTCTGCACAGGGGCTCTGCACAGGGCTCTGCACAGGGGTTCTGCACCGGGGCTCTGCACAGGGCTCTGCACAGGGCTCTGCACAGGGCTCTGCACAGGGGCTCTGCACAGGGCTCTGCACAGGGCTCTGCACAGGGGTTCTGCACAGGGGCTCTGCACAGGGGCTCTGCACCGGGGCTCTGCACAGGGCTCTGCACAGGGCTCTGCACTGGGGCTCTGCACAGGGCTCTGCAGGTGGGTGAGGGCTGAGCTGCAGCTGCCACGGAGGCGGCGCCCAGGCTGCCCCCACCGCTGCCCACCCCAGGGGGCTGTGAGCAGCGCAGGGACAGCTCTGCTGCCAGGCTCTGCCCTGCTCTGCTGGCACACAGGACCAAAGGCTTAGAATCAGAGAATCAACCAGGTTGGAAAAGATCTCAGAGCTCATCCAGTCCAACCTGGGACCTCATCCCCAACCCCTCCTGACAGCTAAGCCCTGGCTCCAAGTGCCACATCCAATCCCCTCTGGAACACCTCCAGGGCTGGGGACTCCACCACCTCCCTGGGCAGCTCATCCCAGTGGCCAATTCCTCTTGCTGGGAAGAACTTTCTCCTCCCCTCCAGCCTCAACCTCCCCTGGCACAGCTTGAGACTGTGTCCTCTTGTTCTGGTGCTGGGGGCCTGGCAGAAGAGACCAACCCCCAGCTGGCTACAACCTCCCTGCAGGGAGCTGGAGAGAGCAAGAAGGTCTCCCCTGAGCCTCCTCTTCTGCAGGTTTTCCTGAGCTGTGCTGCCCCCTGCTCCTGGGGGCATGGCTCCCAGGGGGTCTTTTGTAGCCTTGTGTAGTGGCTGAGAGCAGCCAGGCAGAGAGGGACCTGGGGGTGCTGGGGGAGAGCAGCTGAAGAGGAGCCAGCAGTGTGCCCAGGGGGCCAAGAAGGCCAAGGGCAGCCTGGCCTGGGTCAGGCAGAGTGTGGCCAGCAGGAGCAGGGAAGTCCTTGTGCCCTGTGCTCAGCACTGCTGAGGCCACAGCTTGAGTCCTGTGTCCAGCTCTGGGCTCCTGAGGGTAGGAAAGAGGTTGAGCTGCTGGAAGGTGTCCAGAGAAGGGCAACAAAGCTGGGGAGGGGTCTGGGGCACAAGGCTGGGGAGGGGGCTGGGGCACAGGGCTGGGGAGGGGTCTGGGGCACAGGGCTGGGGAGGGGTCTGGGGCACAGGGCTGGGGAGGGGGCTGGGGCACAGCCCTGTGAGGAGAGGCTGAGGGAGCTGGGGGTGTTGAGTGTGGCGAAGAGGAGGCTGAGCCAAGGAAGAGCCTGGCTGAGGCCCTTGGTGCCATGGTTGAGTTGCTCAGATGGTGCTGGGGGAGAGGTTGGACTGGATGAGCTCTGAGGCCTTTCCAGCCTGGTTAATTCTCACCTCTCCTCTCCGAACCTCTCCGAACCTCTCCTCCCATTCTTCCCCCTCCTTGGG
The DNA here is from genome assembly GCF_014839835.1 of Dryobates pubescens. Taxonomy (NCBI): domain Eukaryota; kingdom Metazoa; phylum Chordata; class Aves; order Piciformes; family Picidae; genus Dryobates; species Dryobates pubescens. The sequence goes on from NC_071635.1 coordinate 17,256,464, forward strand.
GGGCACTCAGGACACCCTTCCATCCCTGCTGCCCACAGGGTTTTCCCCCCCTGGGGCTGTGGCAGCCCTGGCACATTTATGTCTCCACCACCCACACTAATGGATGACTTTGGAGATGGTCACAACTTAGATATCATTTGGGCCTAAGAAGAAGGGAGCCCTCCCCCTGCCCCCCCCCCCAGCCCAGCAAACTCCCTGAGCCCTGAGGATTGAGTAGCTTTTAAGGAGTATAAATGAATTTAATGCTTTAGAAAGAGCTTCTGTAAATTATGAACATGACACCTATTACATTAAGCTGCATTAAGCATTAATACATCTTCATTACTGGCAGCTTGCCCAAACCTCCAAGGCTGACAGTGCTGCCCAGGGTGGCAGTCACCTAGGCTGAGATTTATGACCTCTGCTTTTTTTGGGGGGGTGGGGAGGAAGGGAACACCCCCCCCCCCCGGCCCTCAACCTGCTGCCTTTGACCCACTGAGAGATGTCCTTGTGGTACCTGCTGCCTGATGGCTTTCTCATGCAATCAGAGAATGCTTTGGGTGGGAAAAGGCCTCCCAGGGCACCCAGTCCAGCACCAGCCCAGCCCCACCATGGCCACCAAGCCCTGGCCCCAGGTGCCATGGCCACAGCTTGCTGCAGCACCTCCAGGCATGGGGACTGCACCACCCCCTGGGCAGCCTCTGCCAGGCCCTGACCACTCTGGCAGCAGAGAGATTCTTCCTCCTCTCCAACCTGACCCTCCCCTGGCACAAGTTCAGGACATTGCCTCTGGTTCCCTCACCTGAGCCTGGGGAGCAGAGCCCAACCTCCCCTGGCTGCAGCCTCCTCTCAGGGAGCTGCAGAGAGCAAGGAGGTCTCCCTCAGCCTCCTCTGCTCCACACTCCCCACCCCCAGCTCCCTCAGCTGCTCCTCACCACCCTCATGCTGATGAACTTCTTCCTTAGCTCCAGTCTAATTCAGCTCCAAACCCTTCCCCCTTGGCCTGGCTCAGACCCCCTCAGGAGCAGTTCCTCTGCAGCCTTCCTGCAGGATCCCTTCAGCTCCTGGCAGCAGCTCTGAGGTCCCCCTGGGGCTCAGCTCCCTCAGCCTGTGCTCCCAGCAGAGCTGCTCCTCCCCAGCCCTCTTCTCCAGACCCTTCCCCACCTTTCTTGCCCTTCCCTGGCCCTGCTCCAGCCCCTAAAAGTGAGGGTCCCTCAGTGCTCCCCAGGGATCAGGACTGGGCCCAGCCTGGTTCCACCTCTTCATTCCCCTCCTGGCTGAGGGCACTGAGTGCTCCCTCAGCAAGTTCCTGATGGCAGCAAGCTGGGGGGGAGGGTGGCTGAGCCCCCTCAGGCTGTGCTGCCATCCCAGCAGGGCTGCACATGCTGAGGGCTGGGGGAAGGGCAATCAGGAGCAGTGCAGGGTCCTGCCCCTGGGGGGGAGGCACAGCAGCCCCAGGACAGGTTAGAGGCTGCCCTGCTGCAGAGCAGCTCCAGGGAGAAAGACCTTGGGGTGCTGCTGGGCAGCAAGGTCTGCAGGGGACAGCAAAGGGCCCTGGGGGCCAAGAGAGCCAATGGGGGCCTGGGGGGCAGCAGGAAGAGTGTGGCCAGCAGGGCTGGGGAGGTTCTGCTCCCCCTCTGCTCTGCTCTGCCCTGCTGAGCCCACAGCTGCAATCCTGTGCCCAGCTCTGGGCTCCCCAGGTGCAGAGAGACAGAGACCTGCTGGGGAGAGCCCAAGGGAGAGCCAGGAGGAGGAGTTGGGGACCTGAGCATCTCCCCTGTGCAGAGAGGCTGAGAGCCCTGGGGGTGCTTAGCCTGGAGAGGAGAAGGCTGAGAGGGAGCTGAGCAATGTCTCAAGAGCTGAGGGCTGGGGGGCAAGCAGCAGGGGCCAGGCTCTGCTCAGTGGTGCCCTGGGACAGGCCAAGGGGCAGTGGGCACAGACTGGGAGCCAGGAGGTTCCACCTCAGCAGGAGGAGAAACTGCTTTGGGGTGAGGCTGCTGGAGCCTGGAGCAGGCTGCCAGAGAGGTTGTGGAGCCTCCTGCTCTGGAGAGCTTCCAACCCCCCTGGGTGTGCCCTGGGTGCCCTGCCCTGGGTGCCCTGCCCTGGGTGCCCTGCTCTGGGTGCCCTGCCCTGGGTGCCCTGCCCTGGGTGCCCTGCCCTGGCTGGGGCTGGCCTGGAGGATCTGCAGAGCTCCCTTGCAGCCTCTGATTTCTGTGCTGCTGTGACTCTGTGTCCAGCAGGCCAAGGGGATCTCTCCCTCAGCATGCAGGAGTCGTTTCTCCTTGGGAAGCCTTTCTGCACTGGAGGCAGCAGAGGCTGGAACTGCTGAATTGGTGTTTCAGTGCCTGTGGAGGGAAGAACAAAGTCTGGGGGGGGTGGGGGGTGGAAATAAATAACTAATGCTGCTCAGAGTACCTCCCTGAGAGCCTGCTCTGCATGGCCAAAGAGAGAAATAAAAGTGGTTTTAGTGTCTTAAAAAGCAATATCCATTAGACTTAGATTTGACTAAAAGTGGACTGAAAGGCTCTTATTTCAACATGATCTACAGGCTCAGGGGTGGGGGTGGGGAAAAAACCCCCTCCAGCTAAATGCTCCTGACACTGCCATTGATTTTATGTGCTACATTTATGAGGCTTTCAGTCCCTGCTCCATGTGGGGTTCAGCACAGCTGCAGCTCCCAAGCCAAGGATGGGCTGCTTCTGGAAGGAGCCACTGAGCTGGCAGGGCTGGAAGGGACCCCAAGGATCCTCCAGGTTGGAAAGGGCCTCAAGGCTCAGGCAGCCCCAGCCCCCTGCCCTGGGCAGGGACACCTCACACCACAGCAGGTTGCTCACAGCCACCTCCAGCCTGGCTGCAAACATCTCCAGCCAGGAGGCTTCCACCACCTCCCTGGGCAGCCTGGGCCAGGCTCTCACCACCCTCCTGGCCAACAACTTCTTCCTCACAGCCAATCTCCAGCTCCCCACTTCTACTTCTGCTCCAGCCCCCCCACTCCTATCCCTCCCTCACCCCCTCCAAAGTCCCTCCCCAGCTCTCTTGCAGCCCCCTGCAGCTCCTGGGAGGCCACCAGAAGGTCTCCTGGGAGCCTTCTCCTCTGCAGCCTGCACAACCCCAACTCTCTCAGGCTGTGCTCAGAGCAGCTCCAGCCCTCTGCTCCTCCTCCTGGCCCTGCTCTGGACACCTTCCAGCCCCTCCAGAGCCTTCCTGGCACAGAGGCTGCAGAGCTGGCCCCAGAGCTGCAGCTGTGGGCTCAGCAGAGTGCAGCAGAGGGGCAGAATCCCCTCCCTGGCCCTGCTGGCCACACTTCTCTTGCTGCAGCCCAGGCTCTGCTTGGCTCTCTGGGCTGCAAGTGCTCCCTGCTGGCTCCTGCTGAGCTTCTCCTCCCCCAGCACCCCCAAGGCCTTTCCTCCAGGGCTGCTCTGCAGCCAGTCCCTGCCCAGCCTGGATCAGGGCCTGGGATTTCCCTGCCCCAGCTGCAGGACCTTGCCCTTGGGCTGGTTGCACCTCCTGGGGCTGCCATGAGCAGGTCAGAGCAGCTGAAGTGTTTGTGTGTACCTCACAGCACTGCAGCACAGCCCTGGAGCCTCTTCTTTCCTGGCTGCAGTTCCCAAGTCCCTTTGCCAGGGTCTTGCCCTATGGACACTCAGGTGGCTGCTCCTGCCCTCAAGGCTGGCCACCAAGGGAGGGTTGGAGCAGCTCTGCTGTGGGGACAGGCTGAGGGAGCTGGGGGGTTCAGCCTGGAGGAGAAGGCTCCAGGGGAGAGCTTCTGGCTCTCTGCAGCTTCCTGAGAGGAGGCTGCAGGGAGGTAGGGGTTGGGCTCTTTCTCCAAGTGACAAGGGCCAGGAGGAGAGGCAATGGCCTCAGGCTGCCCCAGGGGAGGCTCAGGTTGGAGAGGAGCAGCAGTGGTGTGGGCAGCAGGAGCAGGGCAGGGATTGTGCCCCTGGGCTCAGCACTGGGGAGGCCACAGCTTGGGGGCTGGGCTCAGCTTTGGGCTCCTGGCTGCCAGAAGGAGCTTGAGGAGCTGGAGCAGGGCCAGGGAAGGGCAAGAAAGGTGGGGAAGGGTCTGGGGAAGAGGGCTGGGGAGGAGCAGCTGAGGGAGCTGGGGGTGGGGAGTGTGGAGCAGAGGAGGCTGAGGGAGACCTCCTTGCTCTCTGCAGCTCCCTGAGAGGAGGCTGCAGCCAGGGGGGGTTGGGCTCTGCTCCCCAGGAACAAGGGCCAGGAGGAGAGGCAATGGCCTCAGGCTGCCCCAGGGGAGGCTCAGGTTGGTCATCAGGAAGAATTTCCTCCCCAGCAAGGTCACTGCTGGGCAGGCTGCTCTGTGCCCCAGCCTCAGCCTCCCAGCAGGGGCTGTTTGGATGAGGAGCTCAGGGATGTGGGGCAGCAGCTGTGTGCAAGGAGAGCTCTCAGCAGAGCAGCAGAGGGGCAGCACCACCTCAGCAGGGCCTGGGCTCCTGGGGCTTGGTCTCCCAGCTGGGAGCCTGCAGCACACCTTGGGGAGGCCACAGGCTGCTGCCAGGAGCCTCAGGCTGGCAGGGAGAGGGCAGTGGCCTGGCTGAGGCTGCAGGCTGAGGCTGCCATCCCAGCAGGCAGCAGGGTGGTCACTCTGGGAGATGGAGATTTAATGGCTGCTGGTCATGGTGCTGGGATGTGTGAAGCAATAAATTGCTTTTTCTGGGTGATTTAATGCTGCAGCAGGGCTGAAGCCTCAGGTAACTGCCCGTGGTGTAGTGCAAATCACAGCTCACAGTGGGCAATGCAGAACCTATTAGAGAGCAGAGGTGAGGGGGAAGGGGGGAGGGAAAAGCCAGCAAAGCCTTTTAATCAAAGCAGCATCCCAGGGTTCAAAGGCAGGCTCAGGGCAGCTGAGCACCTGCTGGAGCACACAGCCTGTGCCTGGCTGCCTGGGGCTGTGCACACCCAGCTGGGGCCTCCACTTCCCCAGGGCCCCCTGCAGACCCCCAGCTCCAGTGCCCAGCCTGCACTGAAGCCACCCCACAGCCCCCTCCCCACGGGCTGGCTCTGCACTGGGTGAGGCCCTTGGTGCCATGGGTTAGGGATCAGATGGTGCTGGGGCAGAGGTTGGACTGCAGGAGCTCAGAGGTCTCTTCCAACATGGGTAATTCCTCTCCTCTCCTCTCCTCTCCTCTCCCCTCCTCTCCTCTCCTCTCCCCTCCTCTCCTCTCCTCTCCCCTCCTCTCCTCTCCTCTCCTCTCCTCTCCTCTCCTCTCCTCTCCTCTCCTCTCCTCTCCTCTCCTCTCCTCTCCTCTCCTCTCCTCTCCTCTCCTCTCCTCTCCTCTCCTCTCCTCTCCTCTCCTCTCCTCTCCTCTCCTCTCCTCTCCTCTCCTCTCCTCTCCTCTCCTCTCCTCTCCTCTCCTCTCCTCTCCTCTCCTCTCCTCTCCTCTCCTCTCCTCTCCTCTCCTCTCCTCTCCTCTCCTCTCCTCTCCTCTCCTCTCCTCTCCTCTCCTCTCCTCTCCTCTCCTCTCCTCTCCTCTCCTCTCCTCTCCTCTCCCTCTCCTCTCCTCCCCTCTCCCTCTCCCTCTCCCTCTCCCTCTCCCTCTCCCTCTCCCTTCCCCTCCTCTCCTCTCCCCTCTCTCCCCCTCCCTCCCCCTCCCCCTCCCCCTCCCTCTCCTCCCCTCCCTCTCCCCCTCCCTCTCCCTCTCCCTCTCCCTCTCCTCCAGCTCAGCATCAGGAGCAACTTCTTGGCTGGGAGGCTGCCAGAGGCCTGGAGCAGGCTGCCCAGAGAGGTTGTGGAGTCTCCTTCTGTGGAGCCTCTGCAGCCCTGGCTGGCTGTGTTCTGTGTGCCCTGGGCTGGATCCTCTGCTCCTGCTCTGCCAGGGGCTGCCACTGGAAGCTCTCCAGGGCTCCCTCCCAGCCCCCAGCACCCTGGCAGCTGTGCTGCTGTAAGAGTTGATGAGGAGGAGAAGAAGAAGGTTTGCTGAGTGGAGCAGAACTCCTCTCAGGGAGAAATGATCAGGCTGGGAACTGAGATCACCTCCCCTGCACAAGCTGAGGGGAGGTTTGGGGTGAGCAGCTGTGCAGCAGGAAGGTGAATTGAATCACATCCATCCCCCAGCACCCTGGGCTCTGTGCTGGGGGTTAGGTCACAGGTTGGCCTTGATGATCTCTGAGGTCTTTTCCAACCTTATTGTCCCTCTGCTTCGATGATTCTCCAGCCCCAGGGCTCTCAGCCTCTCCTCACATGAGAGATGTTCCAGGCCCCTCAGCTTCCTCCTCCTCCTCCTCATCATCACCTCAAGCACTGCTGAGAGCTACAGCAGGATTCCTCCCTGCATTTCCTTGCTTGCAGTAGGTGCTGGGATGAAGCTCAGCCTAAACTGCCCCAGAAAGAGAAAGAGAGGGAGAGAGAAAGCTCCAGCAGTTGACCCTCACATTCCTCAAAGCTGAACTGAGACTGAGGAGGCTGAGATCAAAGCTCTGTAAACAGTGAGTAACACTTTGGCCACCTCTGGTGGGGAGCAGGGGGGGGAAATTCCCTCTCCTGAAGAACACCCAAGTGTTTTAACAGGGGGGAGAAGAGGAGCTGGGGAGCTTTCAGTCCCTGACTGTTTGCCTTCTGCAGGGCTTCCTGCTGGGGGTTTGTTTGGCTTTGCCCTGCTGCTGCTGCTGAGCTGAGCCCCCGGCCCGGGGGGGGGCTGGGGCTGACGTTAGCAGGGCTGGAGCCAGCAGCAGGTTCAGCACAGGGAAGTTTATTTGTAGTGTGGCCCTGAGCTGGGTTGGAGGCTGCCAGTGCCAGGCAGCAGGCTCCAGCAGCTTTGAATATCAAGGGGCACTTCAAAGCCCAGGGAGGGAGCCCGGGAGGAGCAGCCTGGGCTGCCTGGCAGGGCCCCAGGATGCAGGAGGAGGAGAAAGATGGATTCAGAGATAGGAAAGTGCCTGGTGAGGAGAGGCTGAGAGCCATGGGGCTGGCTAGAAGGGAGAAGCCTGAGAGGGGATCTGCCCCATGGGGGTCATTAGCTGGTCAGGAGGATCACAGCTGAGCCCACAGCTGCAGCTCTGGGGCCAGCTCTGGAGCCTCTGTGCCAGGAAGGCTCTGGAGGGGCTGGAAGGTGTCCAGAGCAGGGCCAGGAGGAGGAGCAGAGGGCTGGAGCTGCTCTGAGCACAGCCTGAGAGAGTTGGGGTTGTGCAGGCTGCAGAGGAGAAGGCTCCCAGGAGACCTTCTGGTGGCCTCCCAGGAGCTGCAGGGGGCTGCAAGAGAGCTGGGGAGGGACTTTGGAGGGGGTGAGGGAGGGATAGGGGTCTGGGACACCTCTGAGGGGGGCAGGAATCAGGCCTGGGACAGAAAGCCAGCAATGGGCACTGGCAGCCCAGAAGGCCAAGGGCAGCTGAGCTGAGCCTTCTGGGCTGCCAGTGCCCATTGCCAGAGGTGGAGGGAGAGGATCCTGCCCCTCTGCTCTGGGGGGTGAGGGAGGGACAGGACTGGGGGGGCTGGAGCAGAAGTAGAAGTGGGGAGCTGGAGCTTGGCTGTGAGGAAGAAGTTGTTGGCCAGGAGGGTGGTGAGAGCCTGGCCCAGGCTGCCCAGGGAGGTGGTGGAAGCCTCCTGGCTGGAGGTGTTTGCAGCCAGGCTGGAGGTGGCTGTGAGCAACCTGCTGTGGGGTGAGGTGTCCCTGCCCAGGGCAGGGGGCTGGGGCTGGCTGAGCCTTGGGGTCCCTTCTAGCCCTGGCAGCTCTGTGATTCCCCATGGGGAGACCTCTTGCACTTCCTACACCTGCTGAACACCAAACTCCTCCTGTCCCAGTGCAGAATAGAATAGAATAGAATAGAATAGAATAGAATTAACCAGGTTGGAAAAGGCCTCAGAGCTCACCAGGTCCTACCTCTCCCCCAGCACCATCTGAGCAACTCAACCCTGGCTCCAAGGGCCACATCCAATCCCCTCTGGAACACCTCCAGGGCTGGGGACTCCACCACCTCCCTGGGCAGCTCATCCCAGTGGCCAATTCCTCTTGCTGGGAAGAACTTTCTCCTCCCCTCCAGCCTCAGCCTCCCCTGGCACAGCTGCAGACTGTGTCCTCTTGTTCTGCTGCTGGGGGCCTGGCAGAAGAGACCAACCCCCAGCTGGCTCCAAGCTCCCTGCAGGGAGTTGCAGAGAGCAAGAAGGTCTCCCCTGAGCCTCCTCTTCTGCAGGCTGAGCAACCCCAGCTCCCTCAGCCTCTCCTCACAGGGCTGTGCTTGATGGCAAAGCCAAGGGGGGCTGGGGGCAAGGTCCTGCTGGGGACATTCCCAGTGGGCTCCAGAGGGAAATGTTTCCCCCTGAGCACAGCCAGAGACTGGAATCATCTCCCAGGGGCAGCAGTGGAGTTCCCCCATGGCCCAGTCTGAGCCTCAGCCTGCCTGGGTGCTGAGCCAGCTCCCTGCTGCTGCAGTGTGAGCTGGGCAGGCTGGAGCAGAGGGTCCCTGGGGCCCCTGCCAGGCTGCCATCCCAGCTGTGAGAGGTTGCTGTGCAGCTGGGGCAGCTGTGTGCTGCTCACTGCAGCCCAGCCCTGGCTGCAGCCTCCTCCTGCTTCCCTTGGCTCTGCCTGGATCTCTGCAGCCAGACAGTTCTGCTCTCTGCCCCTCACAGGCCTCCTGGGCTGCCTCTGCACACACAGCAGCAGCAGCTTCTGGCATTTCTCACGTTCCAAGCAGCAGTGCCTTGGCTGAGGCATCAAAGGCAGGGCTGGCAGACACAGCCAGGGAGCATCCAGGACCCACCACAGCACAGCCTGCACGGAGGGGCTGAGCACAGCCACTGCTGGGCCCCAGCCAGCAGCCCAGGGGCAGGAGAAGACACCTATGGAGCCAGGGCTGGGCTCTGCCTGCAAGGAATCTGCTCTTCATGGCAGGTGCTTGGAGCTCCAACATCTGCTGGCCACACCAGCCCCAGAGCTGCCAGGGCTGGAAGGGAGCTCCAGGCTCAGCCAGCCCCAGCCCCCTGCCCTGGGCAGGGACACCTCACACCACAGCAGGTTGCTCACAGCCACCTCCAGCCTGGCTGCAAACACCTCCAGCCAGGAGGCTGCCACCACCTCCCTGGGCAGCCTGGGCCAGGCTCTCACCACCCTCCTGGCCAACAACTTCTTCCTCACAGCCAAGCTCCAGCTCCCCACTTCTACTTCTGCTCCAGCCCCCCCACTCCTAGCCCTCCCTCACCCCCTCCAAAGTCCCTCCCCAGCTCTCTTGCAGCCCCCTGCAGATCCAGTCCCCAGTGTGCAGGGCAGGACTGTGCCTCCCTGGGGTCCTCAGTGTGTGTCAGGGAGCACAACCAGGCTGCTGCAGCCAAGCTGCATGGCTGCTGCACCTCAAACACTAAGTGCAGCTTGCCTGAACTCAAGACCTGTGCTAAAGATGAGGGGAGAGAGCTGAGTCCCCTCTGGGGAGAGATCATCCTGGTGATGGGTCCTGCCTGGGGGGCTGAAGGAGAGCACAGCAGCAGCCAGGGAAAGTGAGGGCAGAGAGGCTCTGGTGAGCTGCTGGAAGCTTGGAGACATCCTAAGACCTTTTTCTGCATGAAAGGAAGAGAAGTGTGGGCAGCAGGGCCAGGGAGGTTCTGCTACCCCTCTGCTCTGCCCTGCTGAGACCTCCCCTGCAAGATTGCCTCCAGCCCTGGGCTGCCCAGCTCAGGAGGGACAGGGAGCTGCTGCAGAGAGGCCAAGGCAGGCTGCAAGGCTGCTGAAGGGACTGCAGCACTGCCTGGGGAGGAGAGGCTGAGAGCCCTGGGGGTGCTGAGTGTGGAGAGCAGAAGGCTGAGAGGGAGCTGAGCAATGGCTCTCAGGAGCTGAGGGCTGGGGGGCAGGAAGGGAGGCACAGGGACAGCCTCTGCTCACTGTGCCCTGGCACAGGCCAAGGGGCAAGGGATGGAAAGTGCAGCCCAGGAGCTTCCAGCTCAGCATCAGGAGCAACTTCTTGGCTGGGAGGCTGCCAGAGGCCTGGAGCAGGCTGCCCAGAGAGGTTGTGGAGTCTCCTTCTGTGGAGCCTCTGCAGCCCTGGCTGGCTGTGTTCTGTGTGCCCTGGGCTGGATCCTCTGCTCCTGCTCTGCCAGGGGCTGCCACTGGAAGCTCTCCAGGGCTCCCTCCCAGCCCCCAGCACCCTGGCAGCTGTGCTGCTGTGAGAGTTGAGGAGGAGGAGAAGAAGAAGGTTTGCTGAGTGGAGCAGAACTCCTCTCAGGGAGAAATGATCAGGCTGGGAACTGAGATCACCTCCCCTCCAAAAGCTGAGGGGAGGTGAGGGGTGAGCAGCTCTGCAGCAGGAAGGTGAATTGAATCACATCCATCCAATGCTGCTGAGGGGAGCAAAGTGCTGAGGAAGAAGGTTTAAGATCTTATTTAACTTTTTTAATGATCTTGAGAGGCAGCAGGCAGTCCATTAATGAACTGCTCATAAATTAGGAGGATCCCTGGGCAGAGAAAGGCTGGGGAAAGGGGACATTGATTTCTTAATACAGGAAGAATAAGAAGATGATTTCCAGGGCACTGCCTCTGAGGATGGCTGTGGGGTGGCAGAAATCTCCAGGGCTGAAGAGGCTCATGGGCAGAAAAGCTCTGCTGGAGAAGAGGGCTGGGGAGGAGCAGCTGAGGGAGCTGGGGGTGGGGAGTGTGGAGCAGAGGAGGCTGAGGGAGACCTCCTTGCTCTCTGCAGCTCCCTGAGAGGAGGCTGCAGCCAGGGGGGGTTGGGCTCTGCTCCCCAGGAACAAGGGCCAGGAGGAGAGGCAATGGCCTCAGGCTGCCCCAGGGGAGGCTCAGGTTGGAGAGGAGAAGAAACTTCTTCCCTGCAAGGGTTCTGCAAGCCTGGCCCAGGCTGCCCAGGGAGGTGGTGGAGTCTCCATCCCTGGGGGTGTTAGAAGCAGAGGCAATGTCCTGAAGTTGTGCCAGGGGAGGCTTAGGTTGGAGAGGAGAAAGAATTTCTGTGCTGCCAGAGGGGTCAGGGCCTGGCAGAGGCTGCCCAGGGGGTGGTGCAGTCCCCATGCCTGGAGGGGCTGCAGCAAGCTGTGGCCATGGCACTGGGGCCAGGGCTTGGTGGCCATGGGGGGGCTGGGTTGAGAGCTGGACTTGGTCTTAAGGATCATTTCCAAACAGAATGATCCTGTGAGGGTAGAAAACAGCTCTGAGGCCAGGCTGGGGGAGCTGGGGCTGTGCTGCCTGCAGAGGAGAAGGCTCCAGGGGGACCTCAGAGCTGCTGCCAGGAGCTGAAGGGATCCTGCAGGAAGGCTGCAGAGGAACTGCTCCTGAGGGGGTCTGAGCCAGGCCAAGGGGGAAGGGTTTGGAGCTGAGGCAGAGCAGGGTCAGAGTGGAGCTGAGGTTGGATCCTAAGCCATGCTGTGAGCCTGTGCAGGTGCCAGGGGCCAGGCTGTGCCACACAGCCCCTGCCTGGCTGGTTGCAGGCTGCCTGGGTTGAGTGCTGCTCAGGCAGAGGAGGCTCTGGCTGGAGGCTGATGTTTGCCTGCTGACAGCAGGAGGAAGCATTTTATAGCCCTGAGCTGCCCTGCAGGGCTCCTGGCAGGCCTGCTGCTGGGGGTGGAGCAGTGAATCTCTGCTGAAGCCTTTGGCCAGGCTCAGGGCACAGGAAGCTGCCTTTGATGATGTGTTTATGGAAAAATAAGATCCCTCTGGCCAGGTGCCAGGGGAAGAGGCTGAGCAGCAGCAGCAGGGGGAGCAGAACCCACTCGGTGTCCTCTGTATTTAGGTGAGGCCCTGGGAAGCTCAGGAGTCACAGAGTCAGCCAGGCTGGCAAAGAGCTCAGAGCTCATCCAGTCCAACCTGGGGCCTCATCCCCAACCCCTCCTGACAGCCAAACCCTGGCTCCAAGTGCCACATCCAAGCCTTGCCTGAACCCCTCCAGGGCTGGGGACTCCACCACCTCCCTGGGCAGCTCATCCCAGTGGCCAATTCCTCTTGCTGGGAAGAACTTTCTCCTCCCCTCCAGCCTCAACCTCCCCTGGCACAGCTGCAGACTGTGTCCTCTTGTTCTGCTGCTGGGGGCCTGGCAGAAGAGACCAACCCCCAGCTGGCTCCAACCTCCCTGCAGGGAGTTGCAGAGAGCAAGAAGGTCTCCCCTGAGCCTCCTCTTCTGCAGGCTGAGCAACCCCAGCTCCCTCAGCCTCTCCTCACAGGGCTGTGCCCCAGACCCCTCCCCAGCCCTGTGCCCCAGACCCCTCCCCAGCTTTGTTGCCCTTCTCTGGACACCTTCCAGCAGCTCAACCTCTTTCCTACCCTCAGGAGCCCAGAGCTGGCTTCACTGTGTGCTAGGGGGAACAGAACAAAACTGGAAGTGGGGAGCTGGAGCTTGGCTGTGAGGAAGAAGTTGTTGGCCAGGAGGGTGGTGAGAGCCTGGCCCAGGCTGCCCAGGGAGGTGGTGGAAGCCTCCTGGCTGGAGGTGTTTGCAGCCAGGCTGGAGGTGGCTGTGAGCAACCTGCTGTGGTGTGAGGTGTCCCTGCCCAGGGCAGGGGGCTGGGGCTGGCTGAGCCTTGGGCTCCCTTCCAGCCCTGGCAGCTCTGGGGCTCTGTGCTTGGTTCCTGCTCCTCACACACAGCCTTGTGCTACAAATCATACCCAGGGTTGGGTTGGAATGGACCCTGAGCATCATCCAGCTCCAAAGCCCTGCCATGGGCAGGATGCCTCCTGCCAGACAGCTCTGAACACATCCTCAGGGCTTCCTCCACAGCCTCCCTGGGCAGCCTGTGCCAGTGCCTCCTGGGGCAGAATCTCTTCCTCAGGTCTCATCTCAGTCCAGCTTCTGCCAGTCTGAAGCCCCCAGCCCTCATCCTGGCACTCCCAGCCCTTGGCCAGAGTCCCTCCCCAGCTCTCCTGGAGCCCTTCAGGCACTGGAAGCTGCTCTGAGGTCTCCCTGCAGCCTTCTCCTCTCCAGGCTGCTCAGCCCCAGCTCTCCCAGCCTGGCCCCACAGCAGAGGCTCTGCAGCCTCTGAGCATCTCTGTGGCCTCCTCTGGAGCCTCTCCAGCAGCTCCAGGTCCTTGTGCTGGGGGCCCAGAGCTGGAGGCAGTGCTGAATTGTAGTTAGCCTGCAGAAGAGGAGGCTCAGGGGAGACCTTCTTGCTCTCTGCAACTCCCTGCAGGGAGGTTGGAGCCAGCTGGGGGTTGGTCTCTTCTGCCAGGCCCCCAGCAGCAGAACAAGAGGACACAATCTCAAGCTGTGCCAGGGGAGGCTGAGGCTGGAGGGGAGGAGAAAGTTCTTCCCAGCAAGAGGAATTGGCCACTGGGATGAGCTGCCCAGGGAGGTGGTGGAGTCCCCAGCCCTGGAGGGGTTCCAGAGGGGCTTGGATGTGGCACTTGGAGCCAGGGCTTGGCTGCCAGGAGGGGCTGGGGCTGGGGTCCCAGGTTGGACTGGATGAGCTCTGAGCTCTTTTCCAACCTCATTGACTCTATGAGTCTGTGAGGCTTCATCTGTGTCAGCCAGCAGGGAAGGGATGGTTGCCCCCTGGTTTTGTGGAGATGAAGTGACTCCTGAGTGCCTGGAGGGCAGCCCCCAGCCCAGGCCAGGCTGTTCTGAGAGCTGTTGAAGCACCCTGGCAGCTGTGGGAGCGTGGCAGCCCTTTGCCCTCCCTTGCCTGGAGAACAGAGGCAGCTCAGGCTGAGCTCTAAGCTCAGCCCTGGGCACAAACCCCACTGAAGCTGGGGGGGAGCTGGTGCCCCCAGAGTGCCTCAGCATTTAAGCTGTAGGGAAGTCTCAGACCCTCTGGAAGCACTTGTGGTGGGATCACAGCATCACAGAAGAGTGTTAGGGGCTGGAAGGGACCTTGGAAGCTCATCCAGCCCAGGGCAGGGCACCCAGAACACAGCCGGGGGGGGCTGGAACATCTCCAGAGCAGGAGGCTCCACAACCCCCCTGGGCAGCCTGCTCCAGGCCTCTGGCACCCTCCCAGGGAAAGAATTCTCCTCCTGTGCCCATGGCACTGCCTCTGGCTCAGCTTCCAGCACTGCCCCTGGGGCTGGCACTGGGCAGCCCCCAGCAGAGCCTGGCTCCAGCCCCTGGGTTGCTCTGGAGGTGGTGATTTGTACCCCCCTGCAGGCTCTGTTCATCCACAGCACATTCACAAAGGCCTTCTGGGTTCACAGAAGCCCCCAGGGGCTCTGGGCATCACATCCCCCTGCTGAACTGGGCACCCACAGCTCAGGGCATGGCCTGGTGAGAGAGCTCCGAGTCTGCTCTCCCCTGGTACTGCTCATCTGCTGTGCAACCTTCTCAGAGCCAAGGTTCCACACCCTGCAGGCAGAGGAGGATTGGATGCTGAGCCAGCACTGGGCACTGGCAGCACAGGAGGCCAGGGGCAGCCTGGGCTGCACCCAAAGCAGTCTCACAGAGTCACCAAGGGTGATAGAGACCTCAAGGATCATGGAGTCCAAGCTGGCACCACAGAGCTCATGGCTAAGCCATGGCTCCAAGTGCCACATCCAAGCCTTGCCTGAACCCCTCCAGGGCTGGGGACTCCACCACCTCCCTGGGCAGCTCATCCCAGTGGCCAATTCCTCTTGCTGGGAAGAACTTTCTCCTCCCCTCCAGCCTCAACCTCCCCTGGCACAGCTGCAGACTGTGTCCTCTTGTTCTGCTGCTGGGGGCCTGGCAGAAGAGACCAACCCCCAGCTGGCTCCAACCTCCCTGCAGGGAGCTGCAGAGAGCAAGAAGGTCTCCCCTGAGCCTCCTCTTCTGCAGGCTAAGCAACCCCAGCTCCCTCAGCCTCTCCTCACAGGGCTGTGCCCCAGACCCCTCCCCAGCCTTGTGCCCCAGACCCCTCCCCAGCCTTGAGCCCCAGACCCCTCCCCAGCTTTGTTGCCCTTCTCTGGACACCTTCCAGCAGCTCAACCTCTTTCCTACCCTCAGGAGCCCAGAGCTGGACACAGGACTCAAGCTGTGGCCTCAGCAGTGCTGAGCACAGGGCACAAGGACTTCCCTGCTCCTGCTGGCCACACTCTGCCTGACCCAGGCCAGGCTGCCCTTGGCCTTCTTGGCCCCCTGGGCACACTGCTGGCTCCTCTTCAGCTGCTCTCCCCCAGCACCCCCAGGTCCCTCTCTGCCTGGCTGCTCTCAGCCCCTCTGCCCCCAGCCTGTAGCTCTGCCTGGGGTTGCTGTGGCCAAAGTGCAGCCCCTGGCACTGGGACTTGTTGAATGCCATCCTGTTGGCCCTCTGCCCATCTGTCCAGTCGGTCCAGGTCCCTCTGCAGAGCCCTTCTGCCCTCTAACTGACCAACATCTGCTCCCAGCTGCAAACTTGCTGATGCCTGACTCAATGCCCTCATCCAGATCATCAGTGAAGATATTGATCAGGCTGGGGCCCAGCCCTGCTCCCTGGGGCACACCACTGGTGCCTGGCTGCCAGCTGGCTGTGGCACCATTCACCACCACTCTCTGGGCTCAGCCTCCAGCCAGTTCCTCACCCAGCTCAGAGCTGCTGTCCCAGCCAGGGGCTGACAGCTTGGCCAGGAGCTTGCTGGGGGGATGGTGGCAAAGGCCTTGCTGCAGTCCAGGCAGAGTTCATCCACAGCCTGCCCCACAGCCACCAGGCAGCCCCCTGGGCATGGAAGGAGATCAGGTTGGAGAGGCAGGACCTGCCCTGCCTGAATCCATGTTGGGGAGGACAGAGCTGGAGAGAGGGATCCTGCCCCTCTGCTCTGCCCTGGGGAGACCTCACCTGCAGGGCTGGGGCCAGCTCTGGAGCCCTCAGCACAGGAGGGAGCTGGAGCTGATGGAGAGGCTCCAGAGGAGGCCACAGAGATGAGCAGAGGCTGC